>NC_039246.1:16184804-16484804 GCF_003368295.1 Carassius auratus
CCATCACCCGATACAGTTTCTCTCAAACACACTGAGACACAAACAAACAATTCATTAGCACACGGATTCCTCAAGCAACTGCATCATTCAGATTCACAGATGAGGTGAGTGTCATGTACCTGTAATGTTGATGGCAAAGAAGTGCTCAAATACATGCATTTTAATTTGCATTTAAAATGCATTAAAAATATGAGGAAGCACATTGTCTTATAATGACTACCAAATCACCTTTACTAGTAGTACATATGATGCATCGGCGTAACAGGCATTATATTAATAGTCTTGGCAGATAAGCTTTTATATAAAACAGCATGACAAAACATTTAATTTACCACTGGATGTGATCTCAATGTCAAAAAGTGGCATTAAATAAGCCAAAATGTTTCAGCAGCAGCTATATACACTGTGTGTAAATGTATATGATATTTTACACCAAGTTTACATTTACTGTGAAGGGAAAAAGAGCCTGTTCCTTTCTATTCATCATATCTAATATTCACTTAAATCACATAAAGCATTGCATCTATTATTGTTGCTTTAAACTCACTCCATTAGGGGGCACTAACCATCAGATATAATCAACAATTTGCTCTTAAATGAATATTTATTTTACAACATAATTTTTTTTAACAAGGTTAGCTGGTGGTAAGTCTATAAATCTAAACTGCTCTCGGTATTTATCCAAAATAATATGTGTATGAAAAAAATCGATAACAGCATATACATTAGCTGTAACATAATATTTTGGCAATATGCAATCGTGTGAAAATACAACACTATTCATTTTTCAAGAATTTAAAGCTGTATCAGTGACAAAACTAAATGACACAGATCGAAAATCTTTTTAAGTATGTTTTTTGTTTTTATTGAATAACATAATGAACTGTAATTACAATGGATATTTTTAAAAAATATGAAACAAAAATAAAAACGTAAGGTGTGTGTGAATAACGTAGGATGACGTGGGTGCACACAGAGATAAATAAAACAGCTCGCGCAGCTACAGTATCATTCTGTTCAGTTCAACAGCCTGACAGTCCGAGGCTCTTGAAGGAAAACACTAACGTTACATTGGATTTGACCAAGTCAACAAAAACATTCACAAACACGAAAAAAAAAGAAATTTCAACCACCACAGGTAGTCATTAATAAAGGTAGGTTTGAATAACTAAATCGATATATACTAGTTAAGTCCAGCATAAATAACAAACACATAAATGGCGGTTATTTTCAAACTGTGAATAATAACGTTAACGTTACGTATAAAGATAGCGGGCAGTATGTTAGAAAAATATTAAACAGTAAATTAACGATATTTAAACTGTTATTTTAAACACATTCTGTTAAAGTAAACATTCATTCAAGCTACAAAACATCTGAAATAATCTGTTAACGTTATATCAAATTTAGCCGGGCACCGCTGTCGACTCGACATTTAAAGATTTAAAAAGTCGAGTGATCGATAACACTGCAGCGCTAATATGATATTAAACACGCATTCAAATTTGATCAAGGATAAAAAAAACACAAGTCACCAAGCCTTGAAACACCATTTAGCATCTGAACAAAACAGTAGCGATTCGACTGCACATCTAAATTCGCTAACGTTAGGCCAAAGGCCTGCGACAGCGCCATGATTCTTTTTGCTGCTATTTGAGCGGGGTGAATAATAATTGCCATCCTGTCAAAATTGCTCGATATCATCCCGAGTTCAGTGTCGCATCTTCGCGATCTGCGTCTGAGTGCGTGAAAAACAAACGCTGCCGGGTTGTTTGGTGCGGCTGCGCCGGGGCTGAAATGTCTGGAGATTGCGCGGTAGGGCACTAACCTCAGAGCGGCTGCGCTACTTCGGGCCTGCGCTGTGCGGCGGAGCTGCGATCACCAGCTGTAATGGAGGACAAAGAACGAGCAGCAAAGCGCGCGCGCCCTGGCCTCGGGCGCGGCCCCGAGCGGTGCGCGCGGAACAAACCCCGCCCCTCCTCTCAATCTACACACACCGAAGACTGGTCTGTTGCATAAACTGTTTAGACAAGTCTTATAAAATTAGTTATCTTTTTTTCTTCTTCTTCAAGACTGGTCATAACCATAGGTGATAACTTTTTAAAATTCAGTTATGAAAAGGTAGATTGGTCTCATTTGTATAGGAAACGTAAGACGTAGAAACGTAGTTGTTCAAACTAGTTGTTAGTTTTTTTCCTCAGGTGCTTACATTTTCAAAACTTTGCCTTTTTTTCTAAAAACACACATTCAAGAATTGCACACACAAAATGCAGAAAGCCTCACATCTCTTGCAAAAGGAAGCAATGCATTCAAAATATTAAATACGTATATTCAAACATTTGCAAACACCTTTGCCATAATATTAATTCCTGTCAAATTGCTGTATTACATTGAGAATTGTGTGTTATGTTTTATGAAACTGAAAACTGAGTCAAAGGCAGAGAATTATGGTTTTACAGATTTGGTGTGTGATTCTGGTGTTTGAGTTTCAGGTTTCTCAAAATTGTATGACAAGTAAAGATTTTGTGTAAGCAGTTGAAAAAACCTGTAAGACACAGTCTTAACATGGAGTTAACAAGTTAATGCAACTGGCCCTGAACTACGCAAAGCTCCAGTGACAGATAGAGGGAAGGACTTTGAGAAACAGATATTTCTGTGAGTGACATATTTATTTTTTGTTAATATAAATATCTTTTAAATGCACAATTGTTTGAAACTCTGAAATATATGAAAATTATTGTTTGTTATCATAATAGAATGTCTGATTCCTATATTTATTATCTGATTCCTATTATTATTATGTGAGTGTATTTGTTACTCCATTGATTTCAGATGTGTTATTTGTCATTCACATTTAATTGTAAATTAAATGAATGCAAAATAAGTTACAAAGTTGTTTATTAAATATAGTGCAATATATATATATTTTTATGAATAAATAGAATAAATAAGCTTTCTATTGATGTATGGTTTTGTTGGCTGAAATACATCTATTTGAAAATCTGGAATCTTAGGGTGCAAAAAAATTGCCTTTAAAGTTGTTCAAATGAATTAAGTTCTTAGCAATGCATATAACTAATCAAATATTTAAGTTTTATTATATTTACAGTCGGAAATTTTCAAAATATTTTCATGGAACATGATCTTTACTTAATATGCTAACGATTTTTGGCATAAAAGAAAAATCGATAATTTTGAACCATGTATTGTTAGCTATTGCTACAAATATACCCCAGCAACTTAAGACTGGTTTTGTGGACCAGGTTCACACATGTGTATTATTTATTGCATTTTTATTATATGTTTTATGTATTATATTATTGTATTTATTTTATTTAGATAATTTCTGTCTTTTATTTTTAATACTCATCTTGCTATAATAAAATGTTTTCTTTTTTTTGTCACAAAAATTAATAAATGCTGGATGGCATGATGGTGCAACAAAGAATAATAAACATAAAGAAATACATATTTTTTAATTAATTTATTAAATAATTTATTTTGAATAATTTAGTATTTATATATTATTTATATGGCAGGATGGGGCAACAGATAATGCAATAACAAAGATATAAAATTAATTTATTACATTCATATTGAATAAATCGGCTTATTTTAAATAATTTAGTATTTATATTTATTTAAAATATATTTTATTGTTGTTATTTTAATAAAATGTCTGAAATAATATTGTCAATAATATATACTTTTATGTTGTTTTTTGTAATTATTGCTTTCAGATGTGTTATCTGTCCTTATATTCCTTGATTTGAATGAGAAAGGAAAATTCAAATTTAACTGAAAATTAATCTAGTGTGAAATAAGATACAATGTTAATTAAATATGGTGCAAAATATGTTTATTATTTATTGCATTTCATTTAATTGATTATACTGCATTGCATTAATTGTATTTTGGTTATTTAAATAAATTTGGCTGTTTTATTTGATATATTTTTACCTTGTTTTAAAATGCTTTCTTTTATGTTGTCAGAATTATTCAAAGATGCCAGAAGGCCCAACTTGATGTCCATACTTCGTTTTATCTATACAAATCTTGACTTTGGTGAGTACTTTTGGATTTTATTTCGATAAAGAAAAGATAGCCTATTTTTTTGAAGATAATATGTCTAAACCCATGACATAGGTCTCATAAAGCCAGCGTGAACTGCTACCATTTATGTCTGTTGGTAACTTTGATGACAAGACTAGACGAGAGCTTAGTTAATGTCCGTTGTTTAGTTTAATAACATCCATAAGAGGGCAATATAGTATCACAAATGCGTCCGTATGATTTATGTGTAACACTAGATGGCAGAAAATTCTCATTTTTGGGTTGCTGGATGAAGACTGATGACATGAGAGTGTGTTTGTTTGTGTTTGACTGAATGTCAGATTTCTCCAAGATCGAACAAACCAGCATTCGTGACTTTGTAAAGTTTATTGAATTTTGTTTTTTGTCTGCATCCAATCCAGTGTAATAAAATGCAGGCTACTGTATTAGAAATTCAGTTTAATCACTGGGGAGATTGTATAGCTAATGAATATTATTAAACTCCATTAGCTTGGCATCTTTTGTTATTGGCAGAGGACCTGCAGTCCACTTTAGTTTATTGCATAAATCTTTAGTTTAAGGTTGTTTAGGCCAGCCTATCCATAAGCAGTGAGAGAGCGACTTCTGGCCCATGCGGTATTATGCCAAGCAAATTCTCAGGTGATAAAGAGTCGGTCTTTAGAGGTTTCACAATCTGCGATCTATCTCCACCGTGCTGCCCTGCTGGGAGAACCGATAAGGTTTTGGAGGAGTTCAATAATTCTCTTAATTGATTGTCTGGAAGTGAAGATAATTCCTGGTAATTGTCAGGCCAGCGAGGAGCTCATGAGTTGAAGCCACTGAGGGAGGAATAATGGACGCTTCACTCACTAACATGGCAAAGACAGACCTGTCACAGATCTAAACAGACTATGTTAGTGCAGTGAACTGTGAGGGAAAAACAAATTGTGCTTTGCTTATTATATATACATCAGACGGGGTAATACACTCATGAATAAAGACATAACCACCAGAGTGCACTATGGGACCATTTAATTAGCTTTTATTAAGATTATTCGATTTAAAGCTGAAGCATGTAATTTCTGTGTGACTAATGAAAAAATTAAATCCGCTTTCCTGTACATGACGTCAGTTTGTAGGGCCTGGAAGGCTAATTCTTTGTTGGTTCCCTTTGGAATGTCTACTGAAGTTCCAACACAAGGACGACAATGACTGCCTGATTCATCAGGCACATAATCTCATAGTTAGGTTTTAAAAACACAACCTAAAATGACATGACATTTTTAAAAATTCAAAATTGAGGTATGACTGAATGTCATTTATGTTAAGTCTTTTCATATTAATCTAAGAGAAAAGGTTTTACTATAATGACTGTTTTTTTATATAAAGAAATTAAATGCATATTTTATGAACATTATGTCAAGGTCTAAAATACATGTAAGTTCCCTGGTAAAAATGTATAATTATTTTAATGATTTAACTATTAATAGATTTTAAAATGTGGAATAATTTCTGTTAATGAAGAAGTCTGAAAAATATGTCAGCTTTGTCATGATAACAGAAGTATCTTGGTGGCCTTCAATATCGCCTTTAACAATGAGGGGCCTTGGAGCAAAAAAGGATGAGAACTGCTGATGCAGGGCTTCCTTAACATAATGCTCATAAATTGTCCTAATTAATTCCATGTTAATTTAATAATTCAAGATGTTTTTTTTGGGGAAGTCGTGGCCTAATGGTTAGAGGGTTGGACTCCCAATCGAAGGGTTGTGAGTTCTAGTCTCGGGCCGGACGGAATTGTGGGTGGGGGGTAGTGCATGAACAGCTCTCTCCCCACCTTCAATACCATGACTTAGGTGCCCTTGAGCAAGGCATCGAACCCCCAACTGCTGCCCGGGCGCCGCAGCATAAATGGCTGCCCACTGCTCCGGGTGTGTGCTCACAGTGTGTGTGTGTGTGTGTGTGTGTGTGTTTCGGATGGGTTAAATGCAGAGCACAAATTCTGAATATGGGTCACCATACTTGGCTGAATGTCACTTCACTTCTTTACATTAATGACTCAAAGTAGATTCTAAAAGATAATAGAAATACAAAATGTTGTTTTCACCAAATCAGCCATCTAGAATGATCTTTGCCAAGCACAGTCAGTCAGGCCTTGCCTGTGGTGGGAATGAAGGAATGAAGCCAGAAATAGCCCAAGCCCTTTAACCATGAATAGAGGCTTGTATAATTTATTCCAGCTGTAATCAGAGCAGGGATTGCTGTCAGTGCAATCAGCTCATAATTAGCAGAATTCTCTGTTGTTCTGCTGTGTTTTCTGGGAGGCCCTGTAGTGCTGAGTGTCTGTCTGTGGGCTGATGTGTAGCAAACAGCCAATTTACTGAACCATTAAGATATCGGCACCTTTTGCTTTTCCCTCGTAACCTGTTGCCATGCCTGCTTCTCATCTCATATTATCTCTCCTTCGCTTCCTCTATGTTCCCTCTGCTTTCTCTCTCTCTCTCTCTCTCTCCGTCTGTGACTTCCTCCCCCGCAAGTCCTGTGGTGAACAGGTGCAAAAATTATCTCTCATTCACAAAGGGCAAAAATACTTTGCGTATGGTGTCTTTGTCACACATCTGAAAGGGAGCCAAAGCCGGGTCCTTTCCATACATTTGCAGTTGTCAGTAGAAGAGAGAGGAGGAATTGATAGATTTGACAACTTGTCACTTTTCTCCGTTCTCTGCCTGTGATTTTCTAATATGAATACATATTTGGTATCATAGGGTTAGGGGGTTTGTGAAATGGCTAAACTTATCCTGCAATATCTGTGTGAACATGAGCGATGGCACTTGTGAATGAGGCGTGTTTTATTTCCTCTGGCAAAACTGAAAAAAAAAAATATATATATAGAGAGAGAGAGACTTGGACTTGTTATTCCTCTTTCCTTGTTTTTCTATCCTAACTATGCTAATTTGTTTATATTTAAAAGACAATATAAAGTTGATCGCAAAAATGAAATACAGTAAAATCATTAATTGTATTTATGTTTTGTGCAACTTAGCTTGTTTTATTATAAATAATAAAATAATAATTGTATTAATTTCAGTGAATTTACTATCAATATAGATGCTGCATCCGTTGGGTCCACCATGTTTTCTCACCAACCCGGAAACTCAGAGCTCAAAGAAAATCATGAGGTTTGAGATTTTGTGGTGGAACTCATATAAATGACTTTAATCCACTTAAGCAAACCACCTAATAACCATATACAAATATGTTAAATACCACTCAGAACACCTTAAAAACCATGTACAGTAGCAACACCATCGCAATCACCCAACAACAGTTTTCTTTAAAAAAAAGTAAGATCAGTATGATATGAGTTGCACTATGGAGCACTGATATCATGGTCAAGATGTATCTTGGTAGACATCAGGAGAAAATGAATTTGAAAGGGACAAAAAAAATTCAAATTCAGAGCTGATCATCTCATGTTTGAGGGTCATTTCAGAGGTAGACTTCTATTATAGAAGATTTAGGTTCAGAAGAAGGGGACAAAAAACCATCTGTCGATGTGACCGGGTGGTCTAAACAGTCTTGTATCACATGTCTACAGTAGAACTAAAAGGGTCATTCTCCGTCTCTCTTCGGTGTGAATGCTTAATTTAACGCTCAGGAGGGGACTGTACCACTCTGACATCAGTGCCCCACTGTGACATTTCTTGCTCTGCAAGTAATGACAGGGCGGAGGAAGATCGAGGGGGCTAAAAGCAAGAGGGAGAGAAAGAACGACAGACAGAAAGACATTGTGGTCTGTACAAACAGTCCAAATCTATCCCCCTGTCCCCCGCACTAAAACTTTGTTCTCTTGATGGGTACAGACAGTGGGGTCCAAATGTCTGAGACAACATAAGAAATCTGGATTTCTTTTCATTTTTATTTACTGTAACTGTCACTAAAGAAAAAAAGGGGTGTAGAATTTACTTTGATACACTAGTTGCTAGTTGCTAGTTGATTTTACAAATAATGACAATGAATTGAAGACTGAAATAGTATTTTCTTGGAAAATGTACTGTACTCCAATAATCTTTTTCTTTTTGTTATTTTTGTATTTATTTACTTATTTATATTTTACAGTGCTGGAAATAAAGCATGTTCTATTATAAAAAAATGCAAACAAAACTTTAAATTAAGAAATATTTCTACATGTGTTCAACATAATTATTTAAAATGTACAAGAAATATTTAAGATTTTAATAATAATAATAATAATTATTATTATTATAAAATTATAAATGATATATTGTTGTTTAATTGTTTACATTAAATGATTGTTTATTTAAATACATATTGAATTGAATTGAATTGAATTTAAATTATTTATTAAATATGGCACAATAGAAGCATTGTTGCTAGGGTCAGACCCCACTGTATAATATTGGATATGAGCAGCTTTAGGTGCCTTAATACATATTTGGAAGGTGGCTACAATTCAGATACTCCACTGCATTTATTTTCTTAAGAGATTGACCAGAACTCCTCATTGTGAGTTGGTCATTCAACACACACATGAGGCATTTAACTCCGCTTACTGTGAAGCTCAAAACGATGGCTCCTAGTGCACCTCTCTCACAGGTTGAATTCACAGGAGACCTTATTACTTTGAGTCTTTACACACAGTTTGGCTGACATTGCACTGCTATAGTCACCACAGTGTTCAGCTGCCCAATTATGTCAATAGCCGGGATTTGAAACAGAATATGATAATGCCCTGTAAAGTTGCTAACTCCCCTGTTTTGAACTTATTAGCTGCGGCGTGAAGTGCTGTTCAGTAATTTATCGCCTCTTGGAGTAATAAATGGGGAAACTGAGCTCTGTTTCTCTTATTGATTCACAGTGAGCGTTGACTTGCAGGTCTGGAAGAGTGTTCTTGCTCTCAGCACTTATTTGTCAGCCGTTTCTTGCTTCTGAGAGTGTTGACCAAATCTGTTCTGCATGCACAATTATATTTATACAGCATAAGCTTTTAAAACAAAGTGCAAACTAGCTTGAATACAAAGCATGGAAGTGCAGACATGCTTATTAGTGTCTAAAAGATGAGCATGGCCGTTTTTCATTGTGTCAACAGCATTTGCTTTTGCACAGTCATTGTGCTGTTGTGCTTGGTGGTGTTTTTGGATAGAATGGGGTCTGAAGGCTAGGCTCTTGAGGGTGGGCACATGTCTTGTCCTTTCTATAATTGACTCTGGAGCTACGTGTTTAGGTTTACAAAACCCAGCCATTGATTCAGGGCTGCAGGCTGTTTCACGGTGTGCTTATTGCTTGAATTGCACCTCTGTGTAAGTGCTCACGTAAGGTGAAGGGAAGTGACGTTACTGGTGATAAACAGTGTATTAGCAATCAGGCAGCTGTGATATTGCTGATTTTGGTGAATGAAGGATGAAAGCGATTGGACAGGGAAAACAATGGAACTATCAATCAAACTACATGTGTGCAAAAATGCAGAACTGACCATTATATGGTAAAAGTCTGTGCAAATGTTATAGTGGCTTGATCCCATTTGGGGCCAGTAGAGATTTGCAGGTAAACTGGTGTAATGAAATGGCATAGATTTCCAATACCACAGACATATGAACAGGATACCTCAGTTCAGACCTTTTGTTTGATCAATATTTTGATATTTCTATGCTCTGCTTGACACAAAACAAGCTCTGTAATCCAATCCTACTTCTCCTGTATATGAATTAATTGCAAGTTTACTCATATTTGAAATGCACGGTCTGTATTTACTTTAATCTTTATATATATATATATATATATATATATATATATATGTATATATGTATATATATATATATATATATATATACGTATATATATATATATATATATATATATATATATATATATATATATATACACTGTATATTTATTAATTTAATACTGTAAATAATGCTGTCCTTAAAATTATCCAAGCAGATCTTCAGCTAGTGTCAAAAATTAACTTTTCATTAAGGTTCAATATTTGCTACTAGATTTTTGGGGGCTTTTTTATGTTTCAAAAAATGATTGAACTCTCAGTTTGAATCAGCTTCTAATACTGATGCAAAAAACTAAAGTAAAAAAAAATGCACAGAATATCATAAAACAAATCTGCTAAATAAATTTTGCATAATTATCTGGTCTATATATTTTATAGCACTTTTGAGTGTCATGGTAGGTTTTTATGTCATCGCTGTTTCAAGTTTTGGCAATATTGAGCCTGCTGAGATTTGTTCTCTACTCATTTAGTATTTGCATAGCTAGTTTTAGTTTCTGACCCATCTGTGACCCATCAGATGAGACGTAGAATCAATGAAAAGTCAAAGGTTCTGTGAAATTTTTTTTTTGGCTTTTTGCAACATAGTTGTTTTATTGATGATCTAAAAAGGCAATAAAGTTAGGTTTTGGAGTAGGGGATGGAAAATATAATTAGCCAAGTATACATCACGACCATGTTAGAAAAACAAACATACGTGTGTGTGTGCTTAAAGTGATTCTTCACACTCCAGTTGACACTACCTTGTGTGGCTGTGTTGATATGTGGATTCAGCAGGTGTGTGAATCACAACCCCGTATTAAATCTAAATTTACCTTTCATTTCCAAGATGATGAATGGAAGATTGAGTGTTTATTTATTTATGCAGCTTTATGGTGATTCAGGCTGCCTAACATACAGCTTGTTAATGCATATGTATTCATAGGAACATAACTTTCACCTTAGAACGTGTATATATCACTTCCAAACCAAGTTTTTTCTTCTGCTCACAGTATCACAAATCAGTAAATCCGCATATATGGGCCAATATTTCAAAAGGCTTTTATTAAAACAACCCGGCTGTGCCGTTATAGTAATATATTAAGATCCAGGCCCCATCGATCCTGTCTTTGTATTCCGGTTTGTTCTACAGAATCCAACTCTGCAAATCATTAAATTTTTATTGTCTACTTATATCCAGCTGAATAATTTATCAGGCGGTAGGGCAAGTGATTCAGAAAGCACTTGATTGTCTGCATGCTGGGGGTCTGGGGAGGTATTGAACCAGGAAAGATGATTTAGAAAATGTATTGGATGGAACGGTGGCAGTACAGAGATGATTGAGCAGAAAGATGACAATGTTAATGACTGGAGAATCTTCCTGATTCAACCTTGGTGCTTTCCAATGTAATGAAGTAGACATACATTTTTAGATACTATGCATTTCTTTGATGAAAATTCTTTGATTAAAACATTAATATTGAGAAATATTATTACAAATTAAAAATACTCCAGTCTTCTTGGTAACTTGATTTGGTATTGTCACAGTGTCTGGTCTGTGTTTCCCTGGGTGTCCACTAGTAGTCTCACTTCCCCATAGTCACCCCACTGCAGGCACTACATTTCCCACAAAGCCTTGTCCCTTCATCACTGTTAACTGCACACCTGTTAATTGCACCCAGCTGTCTCCACTTTCATCGTTTTTCACCTGTCTATATAAACTGTTCTGTTTCTGTCTGTTTTATGGAGTCCTTGTTTTTCGTCACCTGGCTTTCTTGTGGTTTTTCATGGTTCTTGTTTTTGGACCGCTTTCATTGTTATTGACCTCTAGCCTGTTTTTAGATTTAAAACACTGCAATTGGATCTCTCGTTTCCTGTGTGCATTCATTACAGGTATTCAAGAGACATTTCTTATCAATGTTGAAAACCGTTGTGGTGCTTATTATATTGGAGACTATAATATTTTTTTCAGAATTCTTTGATAAATTAAAAGTGAAATAAAAAATGCATTAATTTGAAATCGAAATCTGTTGCATCAATGCAAGTGTTTAAACTGTCACTTTATCTGTCAATCAATCAAAAAATGACACCAAAACTTAAAACTTGAACTTAAAAACCAAATAGATGCATGGATATTTTTCTTCTTTTGCAAAGTAGGTAAGAGAATTTTCTTTACTTATGGTAAAGAAATATTTATATATGTGACTCTGGACCACAAAACCAGTCATAAGGGTTATGTCATTTATTGAATAAATAAGCTTTCTGTTGATGCATATGGTTTGATAGGAAATTACAGTGTTTGGCCGAGATACAACTATTTGAAAATCTGGAATCTGAGGGTGTAAAAAAAAAAAAAGTATTGGGAAAATCTACTTTAAAGTTGTCCAAATAAAGTTCTTAGCAATGCATATTACTAATCAAAGTTTTGATATTTACGTTTGGAAATTTACAAAATATCTTCATGGAACATGATCTTTAATATCCTAATGATTTGTGGTATAAAAGAAATCTATAATTTGAACAAAAAAGTTGGCTACTGCTACAAATATACCCGTGCTACTTAAGACTGGTTTTGTGGTCCAGGGTCACATATGTGCTTTTACCTCATTACTATAGCCAATCCGATTATTAATCTGAAAACCCAAATTCTGGTCTGAATGCTACAGTTGAATGTTAAAAGTTGAACTTGTAAAAGGCTGAACTTCAAGTGCTACATTTTAACCATATTATTTCCTACTCCTATATGAAATTTCCATTTTTAACTTTAACAAAACCAGAACATTAAGTTTTGCTCATCAGAACCCCCCTAAATCCCTATAGATTCAAGTAGCTCGGCTGTCCAGAGTGAACGGACATCATTTTCATTTTAATAATACAAAATATTATTAGGATTAAATCACTTTAAATATTCAGAGATTTAATGCAGAAGTTGAAAGCCATGAGCGTGATGCCATCAGTGGTAATCAGCAGCATCCATTAAACTGTAACTGTAGTGAGAAAGAGAGAGAAATTTAGCCTCACCTCCTCCTTCCTGCCGCCTCCTCCTCCTTCCTTACTGCCCGCTTGTCTGATTGTTTTTACATTCCTGCATTATGTAAATATGTGCATTGTGATTCTTTGGGGAGCATCTGAGCATTAGCAAGGGCAATCTGGGCCTTTGCTAGAAATGCTAGATAACATATGTCCACTTGTCACGCAAACACAAACACCCAAACAAATGGACATTAATACACTCACGACCAGGCCCCATCTGCAACCGCGCACCATTTGCGGATACCCCCAGGTGTCATTTACAAATGACGAACTTACGGCTGTGAATAGACATTATTAATGGAGCCCAAAGTGGAGATACAAGGAGCTGCTTAGCCCTGAACCCTTGGTGAATATGAATAACAATGGGTGAGGGATCATTACCTCGGCCTGGAGGGAACACTTAATCAGGTTTCGCGTAATGAAGGCTGTTGGTGTAAATCGGGCACATGCATAATGTGACGTGTGCTCAGCATTGCACTAGTCCTCACTGCCAATGCCATGTTAGCAGAGGTGTAATTGAGTCAACGAAATCTGAAGAACGGAAAAAGTACATCCTTTTACAGTATTTTTCCACCCCCCACATTGTCATCAGCTTAATATTCACACGTTAGATGAATTGAAATGCTTTTTAAATTCACTGGCATGAAACGACATTGATTTATCCAAATTATGCTAATATCAGCGAGGATGCCACAGATTCCTTTTTTAATATCTAATAGCTTTTAGTTTGTCAAAACCACCCTTGACAAGTACTGTGGACAAAAGCAATTAAGTCACTGTCGAAATGAATGAATTCTAGCCACTTTCTTTGCAGCAAATTGATGGCCTGGAAAAAGAAAATAAATTATGAGCATTAGTGCTTACTATTACATTAGTACTTACTATTGCAGAGGAAGGTGGTTATTATAGTTTAGGGGGAGGGACATTCTTTACCTAGAGCAGTGCTTTTCAACCAGGGACCCAGGGCCCACTTGTGGGTCTCATGGTGACTAAAAACTATTTAATGTGTTATTTTAGTGACATTGAGATATTATTGTAATTTTTTATTAATATTTGAATTAATTTTTATGTTTTCTGTCTTTATTTTAATTTTAAACACTTCTAAAAATGTTTTGGGTTTAATATGGAAAGTTTTAAATTAAATTTTAAACCTACAATTGGATTAGTCCATATCTGACATAAAATTGGGTTGAAACAACCCACCATTTTTTAGATTGAAGTTTTAATATTTTTATTGTGTTTTTTTTTTCTCATTTTTATTCTATTTTAGTTTTAATTATTTTAGTTCATCAAGTTAATACGAAATAAAAATTAGAAATGTTGCCCTGGCGGCTAGCTGAAATAAGTTTTGTATTAAAGGTTATTTAATATTAACTATACACCTTGTAAATCAATAGTCATTTAAAAAGATTATTTAACTTTAATCTAAAATATAAACTTCAAAATATAAAATGTAATCAAATTATTGAAATTTAATAATAATTTAAAACAAAGTGTTGCTTTTGATTTAAGAATGTTAACTGCAGTTAATTAAATATATTAATAGTCCCAGTTTCTGTTAATTATTATTATTATTTTTTAATTTATTTTTTTATGTAATTGTTTTTGATTATTGTCTTGGACAAGTTGGAGCCCTCTGTGTCAAAAAAGATTGAAAAACACTGCTCTGAATGTTTTAACTGGATAAAACTATATTATGTTTCTATTTATAAGTGTGTGTGTGTGTGTGTGTGTGTGTGTGTGTGTGTGTATATATATATATATATATATATATATATATATATATACACACACTACATTGATCAAAAAATCTCTTTGGTTTCTCTTTTTTTTTTTTTTTTTTTTAGAGGAAAACTCTGAAGTTGTTTCAGCTGGACACTTTCAAGATGATGGTTGATACAAAATGCAGAAGACATCAAAAGTAAGTTAAAATTTGTTTAGTCAAGTTGAGAAAATGCTGTTAGATGCTGGACATGAATAAATATGATGCAGATCAACACAAATCCTTTTTTAATTCTCCGGAGTCAGTGTGGAAGACGACTCAAAGCTGATGCGTTTACGCAGCTGTTCTGACTAATGAAGTGCAGCGGTGAACAGCGTCTCACTCTCATGTCCGTTTGATGTCGGCACGTCTTTCCTTTGTACAGAGGGAACAACAGCGGGGGCCTCGATCAGCCAAACCCTGTTTAATCTAAATTAAAACTCGCTAATCTTGTTATTATGCTGACCCCTTTGCGAAACACACTTCCACAAGGCCTCCTCATCCCCTTCACCCAAACATTTTCATCCGACTGAGACAAAAGGATATGGCGGGGAACTAGATGACAGTGTGGCAGTCTGAATTTGGAATATGATTTCAACAGGCTTGTTTTGATCACAAAGGCTTTTGAGTGATTAGGGGTTTCACTTTTTGTTGCTTTTGATTGTTTGTAGTAAGTTGCGTGATAAAACATCTTGGGTCTGTTCGAAAATAAGGAATGAGTTTTCACTGTTAATGCCGATTTGGGATCAGCCAGTTTGGGTCACATTGCTCAAGGTTAGGATTTGGGAATGGAATAAGCTGTGTATGGAGCCGTGAGGATGAACGCGTGACCTCCTCCTAATCCTGCGATGTGTCCTGCATAAGACTTTTCAGAGGACAGGCCAGACCCCGTACTGGAGATTGAGAAAGTTCCATTTCCATATGCATGAGATGAGCTGTTGTTATTTTAATGAAGGGCATCCTCCCTCGAGCAAATAAAAAAGACTGAACTGATGCTAGACATGCCTCTGTGATCAGCTTTAATGGTCTATCTTTGTAAAGAGATGTGGCAGAAAGAAACGCATTAGGGTGATGCCTGTGTGCGTCTCAGAAAGACTCATTTGAATCATTGCTGTGATGATCCTAGACAAATGAAAAGTGAAAAACAAAACAGAAAACTCCCACATTTATAATGTTTCTGCAAATGTCCTTTTAAATGCATTTATTTTTTATTTTTTTATTTGTCCTGCTGTCTTTTGAGGAATGAACCTGCAGCATTTGACACAAACATTCCCTGCTCAGAGAAAGGTGATGTGCACAGGCATCCAATTATTTTGCTATACATTTTTGCATTTATATAGTTACCTTAGATCATGGTAAGTAATTGGTACTTTTTTCTTTATGAAATTTGTTAAAAAATTGTTAGGTAGGTCTGATAATATAATATAATATAATTAAATGATAATTTAATATAATATAAAATATAATTAAATTTTAATTTTTATAAAAATTTCAGATTTATATTAAGTAAAAATAAATGACAAGCTGTTAATTAGAATGTATCATTGCAATTTAGTTTATATTATACTTAATACAGTCGCTGTCCATTTAATATTTTATCCTCATAATAAGCTAATATACAGTACAGACCAAAAGTTTGGACACACCTTCTCATTTAAAGAGTTTTCTTTATTTTCATGACTATGAAAATTGTAGAGTCACACTGAAGGCATCAAGGGCTATTTGACCAAGAAGGAGAGTGATGGGGTGCTGCGCCAGATGACCTGGCCTCCACAGTCACCGGACCTGGACCCAATCGAGATGGTTTAGGGGTGAGCTGGACCGCAGACTGAAGGCAAAAGGGCCAACAAGTGCTAAGCATCTCTCGGGGAACTCCTTCAAGACTGTTGGAAGACCATTTCAGGTGACTACCTCTTGAAGCTCATCAAGAGATTGCCAAGAGTTTGCAAAGCAGTAATCAAAGCAAAAGGTGGCTACTTTGAAGAACCTACAATATGACGTATTTTCAGTTGTTTCACACTTTTTTGTTATGTATATAATTCCACATGTGTTAATTCATAGTTTTGATGCCTTCAGTGTGAATCTACAATTTTCATAGTCATGAAAATAAAGAAAACTCTTTGAATGAGAAGGTGTGTCCAAACTTTTGGTCTGTACTGTATATGCTTTGGAAGATTTATGAGTATTTAATAGTGAGGACTGCTCACTATCATACGGTCATATGATGTTGCTAAAAGTAACATTATTTGGTGTAATGCAATGTGTTTATGTGATTTAAGGTAAAAAACACTATTTTTGAAGTATTGTACATTATTATTTCTCCTCTATGCCCCACCTTTCTGAAACGCATCCATTTTTACAAAGCTCATCGTCCTGAAAAGCAAGTTGTGTTCTGATTTGCTGAATATCTCAAGAGTGTCACAGAAATGTTCTGCCCCTTACCATACTGTGAAGCTGTGTTTGCCGGTGCGACAAGACAAAACCATTTAACCCATTACAAGTGAGGCATTTGTTGCATCGAGTGGGGACATAATTAGTGATTATAATGACTTATACTTTTTTTTTTTTACACGTTGCATTGTGTATCGCACTGCGCAAACATAAAACCATGTCTGCATTTGAGGTCGGATAAACAAGCTCTACTATACACTGCTTAAAACTCATGTTTGACTCATAAGTCGTAAATTCTTTAAATATGAAAACATACTTACAGACTGTGAGTCAGAACAGACTACTGTTCTGGCTACTCTCCTAGGTTCAGGAAACAGTCCTTGGTTAAATGCGTTGCACACATCTGAATATTTGGGTTGAACTGTTCTGAAACAGTGTTGTACTGTAAATACAACTTAACCACTGATTTCTAGTTGTGTCCTCTTTTGGAAGGCCAAACGAAGTAGTTTTGCTTTTGCAGTGACACACAGCATCTCCACGACATGGTGGCGGTGGCCTTCTTTCTTTGCGTGAACATTTGGGTGGTGTTATGCAAATCTTCCCACACAGTGACATAGATGTGGGGGTGTGCTTAAATGAGGCGTTTTAGGAGGGCATTGATGAGCCTTAACTTTTTAAATAGAGACTTGGGTTTTTAGTCTTTGCAACTTTAGGGATCTTATCCATTTACAAACAGCTTGTGTGAAAGTGAAAGGAAAACTTACAAATCATATCATATGACCCCATTAGCACATAAAAACTAATGTAATTGATTCTACAAGTTCATGCTGGGTTTCTGAGCTCTTAGGAGTGTTTTTCCTCAGTAATCCTTTTTTTTCCTCAGAGTCAAGAGTGAAAAGATGGAACGTCGTCTCCTTTTGTATTTGTATTATAACAACTTACCTAATGATTATGCAGCAGCAAAAGTGATATGAATCATAAGTAATGAAAGAACAGGGACCTTGTAGAGATGAGAGATGCATAAATGAAATTACTATTCAAACAAGACTGAAGAAGAAGTAGTAGAGGCATCCAAAAGCCTAGGTAAGATGGAGAAAAAAAGGGACTATGGACAAACCTTTTATACATCTTTTAATTATATTAGTTTTGAATTGTGTTATTATGTTGATTTAGTTGTACATCTATATTATATTAGTAAAAATTTGTCTACAAAGGTCTATGTCTGAAAGTTGTTGGTTTCTACTGTAAGTTTTCTAAGTTTAAACTATAAATTTGTCACCAAAATGTCATATTGAGTAGTTGCTGATGAAGCCCTGAACCTGTCTAAAGATGGAAAGATGGAAACTATATGATTATTTAATTTGGCTCTCAGAATAGCATTCTCTATCTGTAGGTCTGGAAACATTTTAGATAAAGGTTACTATTTTATAAATAGGACAATGAAAAAAAGACTTTCATAGTTAGTGTTTTGTTTTGCAAGTGCAAGACTAATTTGCGAAGAAGAATATAAAGTCATACTCATACCTGTGTTGAGTATTGTATGGCAGTCTAATTTGTCATGTATGTGTGTGTGTGTGTGTGTGCATGTGTGTTTTGATTCTTGAGTTACCAAATATTAATTAAAGGATAGTTAAACCTGAACATTATGGAAAATGGCTTATCAAACAATATCTTAACAAAAATTGTAAAATGCAAAATGATTTCTGTGAGTGTGAGATTTAGGGTTTAGTGATGTAAAATTTCATAAGTTCAGCACAAAAACTATAGAAGTCAATAGAAAGCCTTCAGGATAGAAAACCAAACGTCTCTCTCTCTCTCTCTCTCTCTCTCTCTCTGTGTGTGTGTTTATGAGAAGCAGTGAAAGAATGAGTGCCACCTTTGACTTGCTTCTCTTCCAGCCTCAGATCACTCACTGTCAAGATTTTCAAATTCAATTTATCTATAGATATATCAGAAACTCATTTGGAGGTGATTTTCTCCCTCTCCACACCGGCTGGCTCCGGCTCCAGTCATATACACCTCTCCCGTAGGCGGCCGTAAGCCTGATCCTGAGCTGTACTATTTGATTTAATTTGAAGGGCCATCTGTAATCCCCCACGGTACTCTCTGAATCCCTGGGCCTCTCTGCTCTGCTTTGCTGCGAGTGTTTGCCCGTTATTGTGCTTGCTGCAGTGCAGGGCTCCTTTGTCATTTAGAGCTCACACCGCTGAAAAACCAGCAGCACTCGGAGAAAGTTTGAAAGAGTTTTCAGCTGCTGTTTATCTGCAGGACTCATTCAAATATGTGGGAGTATTTCTCTGTCACGTTGTGAATAATTCATTATATGATATCGCACAACAACACATATTACACATGCACAGAATTGTATGAATTAGCGACTGAACAGGGAAACAGAATCTTATTATATATTATATTTGGATATTCTGACTTTTAGTCCAGTAATGATTCTTTGGTTTTGTTTCAGGACCAAGTTTTGATATTTGATATCAAGTAGAGACCCAACATGGTATTGAAAATGTTTTAGTGTACAAAAGTAGCCTAACAGATGTCTAATATTAAATGTATTTAAATGATCATGACTGCATATTCTCAACATGACTGTTAAAACGGAATCCAAATCATGTATTTAAAATTGTAATGGTATTTCAAAATATTACAGGTTTTACTGTGTTTTTTATTAAATAAATATGTCAAAAATATAAAAATCTTGATGAGCCCCAAACTTTAAACAGTGTATATCTTAGCATTTTGTTATTTGCATTTACCATTGTTTTTTTCCTGCTACCCATGCCATGACTCTTAAAACAAGTTACAGCTCACCAGTTGAGAACCACTGTTTAATTTAAATATGAATCTGTTTTATGTTGTTTCATTACATCAATGTGTCTGTTAGATCCCTCTAGTGGCTGATCCTAATATTGCTTCCATTCTTCTCTTGAGGTTTTCAATTGGGTGCAGTGAGGGGTCGTGAACACCGGGCAGAGATAAGCACCTGGAGAGCTTTTATATTTTCTTTTTAAAGTGTCCAGTCAAGAGGAGAGCAATTCGGCTGCACAGAGGCCCTAAATTCTGTCTCCTCACTTCCTCTGCAGTCCTTTTTTCTCTGAACTAAATATGTTTAGAGTGATACACCCACAGCCAATCAAATGAGCTGTAAATACCATGCGACCAATGATGTTAATGGATTCAAACAAAAAGGAATGCATTAAAGAAGTAATGCTAATTGAAGAGTTGAAAAACTGAGGATGATGAAATCTTCATCCTTAGTCTCAGTCGGTGTGGATGGTAAGGGTAATAACCCTTTCTGTGCAGAGGCAGTGAGTCAGCAGTAATTACGAGTGCTGCTTTGACTCCCTTGACCCTGAAGTTCTTGTCTTGCGTCTATAAATAACAACAGTGATGGGTCAGCAGCATCACCCACATGAGCACCATCACAGCATAGCAAATGAGATCCCATGAGCTGTGTGTAGTGTACATTTAATGATACAGAATCTGCAACCATAGGTTTGTCTGTGTGTGTGCGTACTTTGTGCATGCGTATGCATCCCACATGTGACCCCAGAAAGGACTGAATGTGTTATTAATACGTGTTTGAATTTGTAATTCATAAAGTGTAAATGGGGTATCGGCTGGCCCATAAGTGTCAGTGTCAGGGCTGTAACAGAGAACTGCTGTCTACACTGTAACTCCTTCTCCGATCGATCCACACGATCCACATGCAGTGATAAAAGGATGGACCTCAGGATCTGCTGCAAAAGCAGTTGAGGTGTCAAGTGGGCTGTAGAAAGAGGGGGGTTGATAACTTATGGGCGCCCTCACCGTTTCCTGCCTACTTGTTAATTGTGTTCTGTGTTTTCTGTTTGTAACCTTTTTTTATGTTCCAAAATGTTTACAATCTCACACCCTTGCCTCACCCACATAACAGCATGAAGCTGGTTCTTCATGGAACATGTTGTTTACTTAATATCCTAATGAATTTTCGCATAAAAGAAAAATCTATAATTTTGACCCATACAATGCATTTTTTTGGCTATTGCTACAAATACACCCCAGCAACTGGTTTTGTGGTCCAGGGTCACATAGGATAATATGGTAGTGTGTGTTTGTGTGTGCATATCATTGTAATCATTTTGAACAAATCAGCTGGGGTGAATTGTAATGATGAATAGTAATTCAATTATGATCTATTGTGACAACATGCTTTATTTGTTATTTAAAGGCCCTCAGACTTATTATGAATTCATGCTTGGTGTAATGGTGAATTTCAGATCACTGTCACTGTCTCACATGTATCATTGTGTTTCAGGTAATTATTGTTTTATTGACAAGGCTCTTGTGTTTACGGAGTGAAGTTTGTCGCACTGAAGTCTCAAGGACATGGATGGATTTTAGTCCATTTAAGTCATTAATATGTATTGGAAATTATTTTCTTCTTTGTAGTGAATTCTAACAACTTTGAAGGCCACTGAAGTGTTGAGGAAGGTTAGAGTGCTTCGTCATGTTCATTCTCTAGCACAAAGGTGCTCAGTATTAGACTTTCTGCCCTGATTCACAGGGCCTGGATCATCTCAGTCTGTCTGTGGGCTTTTTTTTTTCTGTCTGCTTTTTGGCTGGCGGGTGGTAGAGACCCTTATTGCACTGCCCTGACAAGAAGTAGGGAAGAAAAATCATTTCCAATTCGAACAACAAACAGTTTGTGCCCGAGAGATATTTTGGAGGAATTATTGTTTTGGAAGAATATAAACTTTGCAATTAGTTTTAATGTCGGTGTATAACTTTAATTCACTTAAGTTTTAATCAAACCTCTTTTTGTAAATCTCATTAGTAACTCTAATATACATTTTGGGTAAGTGCCTTGTGAAGTCTTCTCTCTCTTTCTCTTGGTGTTCATTTATTGTTGCTGAAGAGAAGCTGTGAGTTTTTTTTCTGATGGAGTGTGATATAGAGATTGCTTGGGGCGTAGCTGATTTTAATAACCATGTAGATCCTTTCTAAAGCTGTTTATTAAACAGCACAATCGCAAACAGAGAAGACAACCTCCATGCATTCAATATTTCCTGAATGAATGAAAAGTGAAAGCTATATATGGACACCAGTCAGGAAAATGCTGATGTTATATTTCTTATATATTCTTCACATAGATAAATGATCACAATGTAATCCTACATTTGTGAAAATGACATTTTCATATTGCTTTGTATATTAAAAGGTGAATCATGTTTTCGGTGCACTCTCAGAGGAACGGGACCTTAAACATAGATTTCCCATGATGCTCTTGCTGATTGTTTTTTTTAAAGAACACATTTATTTAAGCGTTACATTACTGGCTAGCATAGATTTTAGAGCATAGAGAGTAGATTTAATTTTTTTTTGGACAGTTTAATCTAATAAAATCCATCAGTCAAAGTTATAGAACAAATATAATTTGCTTTTAAATAACATTTTATGCCATCAGAACATTAGAGTTAATTTTATGAGAATAGTATCAAAGAATGGGCTTATTAGATTTAGAGTTAATACATGTCAAAGAACACAAATTTCCCTATTTTAAAGAAATGTCTGTACAATTGTCATTGTCAATGTCATTATTTTAAAGTATGTTGGTTACTATTAAGTGAGTCTTATTATTGGATTGAAAAGTGCATGTGCATAAGCCTATGAAAATAAGATGTCCCAATGCTTTTTCAACAAATTGAACACCTGGTTAAGCTTAAAAAAGGTTTTGCAATGTATGTTTGGTGCAAATGTATAAAGTCACCTCATAGTATTCCTCATAGGGTGTTCTAAGATACAAATGTCACATTTTCAGAGGATGTTGGTTACTATTAATTGATAAATGTTCGGATCATTACTCTTAAATTGAAGAGAGAAAGCCATAGTTCATGTAGATAAGCCTAATTTGTGCTGAAAAGCTTGGCAATGATGGTGCAACTCAATGTATTGTATTGTGAGTGTTTAGTTAATGAGACGTATGGTTTTGCACTGTAAATTGGGGCAACTGTTGTAAATTCACCACATAATATTTTAAAAGCGGAAAAAAGTAAGTGCGTCTCAGAAAGTATGTGAAAGAGAGAAAGTGTACATGGAGGAAAGAAAGAGAGCAATGATCTTCGGCCTGCATCTCTTTAGAAATAAGAGGCAAACATTTAAATGGATATGTCAGTTTGAAGATGGATAGGACTCTGTTAATGCATTTTCTCTCACACGGCGAGGAATTAACTCTTCGCCGACTCTCCCGCCCCAGATTGAGGCTGTGTAATGAACCTTAAACAGAAAGTGCAGAATGTGTTTATCTTTCTTTTCGCCATTCCACCGCCAAAAATAAGAAAAAAAAAGGGAAGGAGAGCTTGAGAAAAATGCCTTGATACAGCTGTGACTGATTGGAAATGCAGCACTCAAAGCCCATTTGAGCCACACAACAGAAACTCTTCCTTTAACTCATTTCTGTGAGCTGGGAGAAAAAGTGAGGTGTGGAAATGAGAGTGTTCTGAAGATGCATGGAGGGAGCTTGTGAAGGATATCTAACAATTGGAGAATGTGTGTGTGTTGGTTTGTGGTATATGTTCCAGTCTCCACAGGAGCTCTGGAAGTAAATCAAATCGGTGTGTGTGTGTGTGTGTGCGTCAGTGCAGACAGATCTTAGCACCATGCATGGATGTGAGTAGTTTTGAAATGCATGGCTTCTCCACACAGGCCACCGGTCATGTCTCATTTCCGGATGAAAGCGAAGAAACCCCCACCCCGCTGTTCTTGTCCTTCCCTTAAAAAGCTGGATGCTGAGGCTTCCCATCAGAGCAAGGAGGACCCGCTCCTCTTCATCTGCGTATGAGGGAGGGGGTCTCTCTTCTGTGTCCCCCCATCAAGCTGCCCCCAGCTGGGCCTTTGTCCCGTTCCAGCATCTTTTCTCCAGTGCTGTCGCTTCAAACGTCTCTCATGATGCTTTGGAGGACTGTGAACTGTTTACAGCAGGGAAAAGCACAGTCTACTGGAATGTATGTGTGAAAACAAATGTGCATGTCTTTAGACTGTTACCTCAATCCAGACTAGGCTGGCCAAAGGACTTCTGTGGTGACATGTGGAATATTCATAATACTAAGCTACTAATGTGATAAATGTAAGATGTTGTTCCTTTTATTAAAGTGAAAGCATTTGTGTTCTGCATTTAACCTATCCAAGTGCACACACACAGTAGTGAATAGGTCACCGTGATTTTACCAAGTAAGACATGTTCCTGGTTCAACATCTTTTGATGATCCTGGATCAACATTGTTGTACAAAAATCTAGACTTAATCCAATCCCTACCCCTAAACCTAACCCTACCCATATTTTATTCCTAAAATCAGTGGGAAACGATAGCTGATTAACAAGGGAGTAGAAGCACCTAACTCTGATTGTAAGCCTAAAACAGGTATTTTCTGAAAAGTTATATCTCAATTCTGATTGGTTGATTGGAATGTTGTTCCAGGATTAACAAGGATGTTGATCCAGGAACATGTTGTACTTGTTGAAATCACGCTCATCGTAGTGAACACACACACAACCCGAGCAGTGGGCATCCAATGCTGCAGCGCCCCGGGGATCAGTTGGGGGTTCGGTGCCTTGCTCAAGGGTCTCACCTCAGTCGTGGTACTGAAGGTGGAGAGAGCGCTGGTTATTCATTCCCCACTCCCATAATTCCTGCCGGACCTGAGACTCCAATCCACTACCTTCGAGTTAAAAGTCTGACTCTCTATCCATTTGAACATGACTGCCCACTTGAAGGGTACTTCAGCTGATTAATGCTTTTAAAATCATAACTTATGTTATAAAGATTTAACAAAGTAAAAATAGTAGAGCAGTCACAAGGCTACAATTAATCAATTTAATTTCATGATTTGTTATAGTATTTAACCTGTTAAATGTCACCCCGTCCCGTATACGGGACGCCTACGTTGACTATACTATATTACAATCAAATCTAGTCTAATCTTGACAAACTATATATCGTTGGAAAGGTCTAAGACTCCCAAATATATATTTTACCAATATTTTTTGTTAAACATTATGTAGGAAAAGTAATAGATGAATTTATGACAAGAGTGCACCCTCAGAAATCTACATTACAAAAGGAGCTTTGACCTTTGTTTAAAAAAAAGACTTCCTCGTTGCCTTTTTCTCTACCACATTTTAGAAATCATCAGAAGTTATTTATCACTTGAAAACATAAAATCTTAAAATTCATCCTTCAAAACCCATTTTAAAATCAGACATTGCATTACCATGTAAATGGTACACCAAAATCATGTTACAAAATGTTTTCAGTCATGAATTATAAAAATTTAGGTTTGTATCATGCACATTCATGTCTATCTTCAAAAACGTGAGTGACAGTTAACAGGTTAAATGAGATAAATCATATATTTTCAAAAGTATATTTATATATCTATTTTATATTTATCTTTTTTTTTCATTTTCACTTATTAATGTGCCATTGTCATACAATATTCTGTAAAAAAAAAAAAAAAAGAAAAAAAAAAAAAGAAAGTGCCAGAAATCCACCGTGAAAAAAAATTATATATTGGTGCCTGCATATTTTATAGCTTGTAACTTTAAATATGTACCTTAATATATACTATAATATAAATATGTACTATATAATATACACTAATAACTACTACATCTATGCAGGTGATGATGGCACATGATGAATTAGATTTCATTGTAAGTGGTTTGTCAATAAGACATGAACAATACTTGTATTTACAGGGTCATACACAAGACAAAACACCGTTAGGGTAACACACTTTTAAATAAATATAAATATAAAATATAGCACTGATGGCAAGTATTGACTATCGAACTAATGGCAAATACTGGGAATTGATGCTAAGTAAAAACTAAGTATACTGATGTGTTATACCAACCTACATCATATATAATAAAGTAACTTACAATTAACTGATTACTAGGTTTTTCTTGTAGTATTTTTTGCATCTATAGATAGATAGGTAGATAGTATATTTTATATTTTGCATTGTTTTATTCATGTACGTACAGCAGTCACAAAATACTGTTTTCATGGCTGGTAAGACATATTTATGGATGGCAATTTTGCTGAATGCACCTGCCATGTCAAAAGTTAATTGCGGACCTTGCACATTCCCATACTCCTTTTCTGCTCTCCAGGCACTTAAGCCTGCCCTTATAGACAGCTTTGATTGATATTGGTGCTAATTATTGCTTCTCTTGCAAACCATCCTCCACAGTTTCTCTGCATGGTCCGTCCATCCATTAAAGTTCTGTAGTGTGCATATTGAATATTTCTTTTTGAGTAACAAGATAACTCTTCATCTGTCACTGACCAGCTCTGCTCAAACAGGTCATTTGACCTTGCTAAAAAGAACATTATTTTGTGCATTTGGTGTAATGCAATGTATTTATGCAGTTTAAGGTTCAAAAAACTTTATTTTATCATTTTCATTATTTTCCACATACTGTACATTATTGTTGCATTGTTGTCACATATGAATATTTAGTTTGAACTGTTATGGAACAGTGTTGTAAATACAACTTAACCACTGATTTCTAGTTGTGTTCTCTTTTGGAAGGCCAAACCAAGTAGTTTCGATTTCACAATGAAACACACAGCGTCTCCACATGACATGGCATGGCAGCAGAAACATTTCTACAGCGACAATAAGTTACGCCTTCTTTCTTTGCGTATACATTTGGGTGGTGTTATGCAAAGCTTCCCACACAGTGACGTAGACATGGGGGCGTGTTTAAACGAGGCATTTTAGGAGGGCATGAACGAATCTTAACTTTTATAAAGAATATCTCTTTGTGTTTGAGACTTCAGTCTTGGCAACATTAGGGTTCTTATCTATGCACGAAACAACTTGTAACACTCCAAAGAGAAAGGAAAACTTGAAATAGCGTTATATGACCCCTTTAATGAATGGCTTTGGCTATAATCACAAATAATGCTTTTACCCTCTATTGCATTTAGCATGATCAACCTTATGATGAAATTTCTGTCATTTACTCACTCTCAAATCATCCCATTCCATCTATATTCCATTCCATCTATATCATTCTATTGCACACTCAATGCTGGAATGTGTAACCATGTATGTGTAAACATGAATTAAGTTAATTAGGTTAATTTTGATTTCATGTTAACTTTAAAATATACAGTGAATGATAGTGATGACCGCCATTAACACTATTAACTCTTTGTAGCTCTGATGATCTGACAGGAATGATATTTCTTATAACAGAGTCTTGCAATTCATTCCTTTAAATATTACAGCCCCCAGTGAGAAAAATGTAAAATCTTCCCCCCTCACTGTTATTTTCCCTGCAAGCTGTCCTGAAGTTAATCTCTGTGGGTAATGACCAGAATTTGATTTGTCCCTGAGGAAATTTATTAATTTAATCCTTATCTCTTGCTTGTAATAGATCTGTGCTCTGATTGCTTTTGGCAGCATTTGAGCAGAATAGATGTTATTCACATTGTGTTTCTGAGCATCTGCCTGGGAAAATTGTCCCGTACGCTGAGATGAGAAAATTTGTCCTAGGTCCTGTAAATTTAATTGATACTTCCTTTCTCAATGAACTATGATAATAAAATGACAAGAGAGTTAATAAATAACTGGTATTCATCAACAATTTATTTGCTGTAGTTATTACAAATGCAATGCCATTATGTGTTATAAAATTACATATTATATTATATTACATATTATTATATCATATTACAATAAAAAAAGAAAATCAAACAAAAAACATACATTTTTAGCAAGGTATTCTGGGATTAGAATTTAAATAGTGGCAGCATTGAAATATATCAGCTTGGTGATTTCCATGGTATTACTTTTGAGTCACTGTGTAAGATGATTTTTTCAATATTAAAGAAGGAGTTTGAGAGGTGTTATGTGCTTGATCCTGCACTTCAGATTACATTGAAAAAGAGCCAACTTAACTATACTTTCATATTGGTGACCTTCGCCGCTTCTATGTTTCTTAATTCTAATCTGCGCCAAACATCATATTGAGTTTTGGACCAAGGAAGGGTCGTCCTTTTTATATTATTGTGATGATTTCTCTGGTCCACTGAATGTGAGACCCAGAAAAAGAAAGCTGATAACTCTCTTCACAGGCCTCACATTTCTTTATCAGCGATCTGTCGACATGCCATGCACTCTCCGACTCGGAATGTCATTTTTATTACCAGCTTGCCACAATATTGGACTTTAAACAGCTTACTCTCACCTTCTCCCTCACGATAGACACCAGTGCATATAGCACATGAAGACCCCGGCCAATATCAAAGCTTAGATAAAAGACTGTTTGTGATTAAAGTAGGAAGGGGTACGGATGGAACGTGATGGATTCGATACAAATAGGCTCCTCTGGCTGTAATGCATATCACAGCCTGGTGTGGCTTGAGCTCAGAAGATTGCTTTTCCCTTCTCCCTGCTGTTACAACCCACCCCAAAGTGACCGGCACTCTGTCACTTTCTCAAAAGGATTGGTCAAGATTACAGCATTACGCGCTGTAGAACCGAAAGGCCCCGGGGTGAATTTAATTGGCAAGAACAGGAGTCGGCAGCTATTTTCTCAGAGAAATGGTCATCTGACGTACAATGTGATGTAGCATTTAATATTACATATTTATATAGATAGCCTAGAGGACATCTATAACTTCCATTTCATTTTCTTGCATCTTATCTCTTCACCTCTGGCAGCATTTTCCATTTTTTCCTGCAAGTTTTATTTTATTTTGATATATATATTTATATATTTACATGCCATTATAATTTTTCTTGCTATTATTATTACTATTTCTCTTTGTAGCAGAAAACAACAAAAAGAGTTATGAATAGAGTTATGAAGAGGTGGAGAGTACAAAATGTCAAAAGTACTTTGTACAGAGAGTACTAAAAAAAGAACAAAAGATGTTTTTTTTCAGCTGTTTTCTCTGTTTTTAGACTTGCTGTTATTAATATTATGCGAAAAGGCATACAAATTTAGTCTCTTTGTTTAAAGCAATTCATTTCAAAATGTATCACAAATGAACAATTTTATCGTGACAATCTCTTTTCTCCATTCAATTGCTCTTCTGGATATGCCTTAAGAGGCACTACAATAATCAGAGTGACGATTGGTTTATAAATCACAAGTCTAGAAGTAATTGGCTGAAGTGAGTATAATTTGATTGCTAATTGGTCCATGCGGCAGAATGTAATAATGAACAGCCTAATTATCTGACAGTTTCGATGTGGTGCCATAATCCAGTGTCTGGCAGAACCAGTATTTATAAACCGTTTAATACTTCCATTCTCATGATTCTGAGTAGCATTAAAAAAGCGCAAGGAACTGACACAGGAATTACAGTGACAAGTGCAATCGTGTCAATTATGTTCTTGTTTACTGTTTCCTTGAAAAATTTATCTGCCTTTAAAGTTGATTTCTCTCTTTTTCTCACTGTGTACATTTCTGAAGAAAATAAGTGAGGAGAAATTGAATTATTTTGTAAATTGTGTTTAGAGTTGCAGTTGACCCAGGCATTATGCCATGTACTGATCTGTGGTGCGTTTCCCAAAAGCTTTGTTAGCTATGGTTGTGAATTATATTGAACTATATTAGTTATGATGGAAATTGCGACCATAGTTGTTTTTGGGGAAACAAACCCCTGAAATGGACTGAGATCTTTGTATTTTACTTTGTTATAAAGAAATATATTGTCATGCAATTCATTAAATGATATACAGTTGTTATTTCTATTTCAAAGAATGAAATCTTTCTTCAACAGCAAACCAGCATATTAGAATATTTTCTGAAGGATCATGCGACACTGAAGCGTAAATTTATCTTTGCTATAACAGGAATAAATTACATTTTAAAATATATTTTTATGTTTTAATGTTTATAATGCTTTTACTGAATATTTGATCAGATAAATGCCTTGGTGAGCATTATTTGTTAAACATAAAAAACACAGCTTTCAAACTTTGTTTTATATATGTGATATACATCATTTTATGTGGATATATTATATTAAATGATGTCTATATTTAAAAAAATACAGATTAAAGTGCCTACTATAATGGTATAATATGTGCTATTATAATGAACTGAGCAGTATGTGATCTGACTCTCCTTATGGATTTAATTTTCTTTTAATATAAACAATTCTTTTGAACAATAATTGACATTCAGTGAAGGTAAGAATAAGTGAGAAACACGAAAGAGGAGTTCCTATTCTGGCAGTTTTTGATTTCTCTGAGGACTCAAAGTGAGCTGCAAAAACAGCAGGTGATTCACTCTGTAAGAACACAAATGTGTGCTATTCAGACTGGATGAGAATCATAAAATGCAGTCGTGAAATGTCCAGTTTACCTAATCGCCCTAAGGGATATAGGGTTTCCTCGAAATAGGGTTATTCTCTCTTAATCTTTTTTCTCTGCCTCCCACCCTTGCCTCCAATACTCCTTTCATCTCTCTCCCCCTCCTTAAAATAATTCCCCCTTTTTCCACGGTGGTTCTTTGAGCAGTAACTGCAGGAAACTAATCAGAGGATCAATAGTGTGGATGTAGCGGCCGGCTCATCGCTCTGATCGTCAGCAGAAACAAAGTGTTTATATAGCAGAAGCCCTGGCGATGCAGCAGTGGCGCAAGCGTCAGAGTCTAAGGCTGTGCCGGTCCTCCTCCTGTCGATACCCCCTGAGTGTGTAAAGCATGCCTGTAGCATCTCGAGAGGAGTTTATCTGACAGCATTCTTAATTGCCGATCCTTCTTTTTTCGCTTACACAAACACTTTCCCTGGTCACTGAAGCGAAATGTTCTTTGTTTTGTGTCTGACGCTGCAGCAGGTTTGAACTCCCGAGGGCAAGTTTAGCTCTCAGCAGCAGAGATTGATATTTCTCATTCCAATCGCTCAGCTGATATTGGTGATTATATCAGACAGATCATAAATGGCGGGTCTTTGCGGTCGGTCATTGACGGCAACAACCACAGCCAGTCTTAACCTTTTCTACACTGAATTATTTCATGGCAGATTAAATGTGAAGGAGGAAAATGATTTTCGGTGGAAGATGGAACAATGGCAGGATCACATGCGTGGAATTAATGATCGATTCATTCATTAATGTGATTTACACCGCTCTAAAGCGTCTTCCATCCATTATAGCACCCATCGTATCAAACGTATTATCAGACAATATTTGTGGTTCATGCATGTTTAAATATCCATGAACAGCAATTATATATAACAGGGATTCACATATATTTCAATTCTAGCTGATACTATTTTATTATATTTTTCATTTGATGAGCTCAATTATCATGTTATAGCCAACTATTAAATGGATGAAAATTCTAATATAACATTATCAAGTAAAATTAATTGCTTTAAATGCAGCTTTTTTTTAATTGGCAAAAAATGTCTTATATTGGCATGTTATCCAGTATAGTACCAATATATTGTGCATCCATAATATACATGATTAGCACTATGAGACTAGAGTACATGTTCTCTTTCTGTCATAGCTAGGAAATATTTTGCATGGATTTAAAAAATAAAATAAAAAGTAAAATCATGTTGGAATGACACATGTACATATTAATCACCATTGGAAACCTTTTCTTCCCCTTCTTCTTTTTTCAAAAAATTTGCATGTCATTTTATTGTACTATTAAATGCATTTTTAACTGAATTTGGATCCTTTGCTGTTCACTATGGTTTCACTTGTAAGATGAAACTTCCCAGGAGGACACAGACGGAGTAAGGACTAGTTTAGCAATCCAGCCGGTGTGTATTCTTAACTCCATGCTCTGGTATTTGCCAATAATGTGATTGTGCACTGCATAGCATGTTATTCTGGTAAGAAAAGATCTGCTAAGAACATAAATGTACCCCTGTTTTCCCTGATTCTGCGTGATAGACAGAGTAAATAGATCTGTGCCTCTCAGAGCTCCAGCTAGGCAGTGGAATAATCAATCTCCCATTAATGGACTAAGTGGCTGTGCAGGGATATTAAATGTTAATTGCTGTAAAGTATTGATCACGTCCATTGATCCCCATGATAATTGCAATCGGTGCAAACAAAGATACATTATACAGGGTTTTTGGAGCTTAGCTTACAGTGGATCATGGACTGGAAGAAGGGATGGAAGGGTAAAGAGCTTTAAATGGATGGGTTTGAATGGGTTTGATTTATTGATCTCTTGATTGACATGTTAAAAAGTCATTTCCCACTACCTGCTTTTCTGTACTCTTGGGAGTTTCTGTGAATAGATGTAGATGCTACAACAGACTGGTCTGAAAACTTTTCAAAGTCGCCAATTTGCTCGGGTGTGTTTTTTTTTTTTCAATTTTCATGTATTTAAGAAAGAATGTATTTCAAGATTATGACTAAGGAAGGAAGGCAAATTATATAGTTATCACGTCAAGTGTGTATTAAGTGTCCACAAACATGAAGGAAAACAAGAAAACAAGGGCGACAAGTGTCTGACTTGCCATGCCAGGTTATTCTTTAGATTTTCAGATGGTTGCTCTGGATGTTTGGATGGTTTTGTTCTTGTTGTTTTCCGCCCTCCACTGGGTCAGAGCAGGGGGGTTGTGATCTCAGATTGTCTGCTTCATTTTCAGCAGGTATAGACAACTAGTCTGTGAGCAGTTCATATATTAACCTCTGGCTGCTTTGGGTCGATGAATTCTCGACAACAATCTGGCACCAAAGCGGGCTAGCTAGGGGCCAGTGGGTATGTGAGTGAGCGAACGAGCGTGTGTGTGTGTGTGTATGGCCGGGGAAGTTAGTCACAGCTGAGCTCCTGTTGCCCTGGGATTGCTGGCTGCCAGTAGAGCTTGTCAGCTGCCTGTTGAATAATGCATGGTGGAACGGTTTGGGTCCTAATACCGCATGACTGAGACATCCCCTACAGGTCCCAGATCAATAGCACTTAGCTGCAGCTTTATAATCAAGAAGACTTTAAAATACCATCATCACGCAATTAGATTGAGTCTCCAGCCATCTTTATTTTTCTCTCCGACATCCACAGCCCACTTATCCCCGTCACACCGTCTATTTACGACCCATTCATAACCTACAGGCCATCCTTTCTTCAGAGACATCCTAGTACTAGTAAGAAACCCATTTTAATGGTGAATTCCGCTGAATTTAACGAGGCAAATGTCAGGTAGTTTTCATTCAGGAATGTTTGTAGAGATCTGCCAGGGAAACATGAGGGCTGCTGTGGCCTAAAGCCTGTTTCACACTGAATGGGAAAACAGTGTGTATTTTATTCTGGCGCCCATGTTAACAGGTTACAGTATTGACACAGTGCAGCATTCAGTCTATTCAGTAAACCTGACTGAATCCAGATGATCTAAACACTTTACAGCTAAATTTTGGGGGTTTGGGTTCTATTTTGTGTAGATTAATCACCATTTGTACATTTGGTCATCCTCATGTAAATTATAGATCTCAACATTTATCATGATTCATTGGAATCTGTTTGTGCATAACTGCTTTAAGTGCTTTTCTGTATATTTGAGTTGCACCTGAGTTTTAGCTTCCTTGTGTGTGAAGCTGAAATGCATTTTCTAGCATGCCATTTTCTGTAGATTGAGTTAGTGATTGTAGCCTCAGGCAGATGCAATAAAATCTAAAGTCACTGCATGTACTATGAGCAGTATGGACACATGTTTATGTGAGTTCACATCTTTGTGGTTTTGTATGAATGATTTTCATGAAATGGCAGGTCTAATGGTGCAATCCTTGATGGCCTGAGCAAATGAAAATGCCCTAAAGAAAAACAAAATATGCAACTAACAGTGACTTCACACAATGGCAAGGAAGCCTAACGCTGAACTGGTTTTAACAATATTCAGAACTGATATATGGTGTCCAAATTTTATTTTTTTGGTTAACTATACCTTAAAGATTTGAACACAGTAAAATTAATGTATATAAGAGAAGCATCTTACATTTTTCAGGGCTGATTGTGTTTGCTTTGGTGCTAAACTGTTGAAAGATATCTAATGTGACCAGAGTAGACGTTTGCACTCGTCTAAGATCAGTCAGTAAGTTGGAGATGGGCACTGAAGACTGAGGTCAGTTCATTAGTACATCCTGCCAACATAAAGATGGCCTGGATCATTACAGTCCATTATGTATGGTTACATCATTCCATGTGGTCCGGTCTAAGTGCTTCTCAAAGTCCCTGGACAGATGATCTTATCCACTGAAAGTGTCTTCTGCCTATAGGGGGAGTCATTATTTAGGAAATAGTTTCAGGATATTTCAGAGAACATATCTTAAAAGTCTTCAAGGCATCTCTGTTTTCAGAAAACCAGATACTGTCCAGATTATTATTATTATTTTTAAATATGGAATTAATTTGGAATATTCTGTATACTTTTATTATGCACAACTACATTATATTGATTAAATGAGACTGTAAAGAATTTTCTAATGGTACAAAACAAACAGCCACTTTTCTAAAAAGACAATAAATGGCACATTTAGCATCTACATAAATAGTAGCATGCAGAGCTCTCCTCAATGTCAAAAGCAGCTTTCCATTGTGCCATCCCCTCTGTTTAATTCATATTTGCCATTAATATACATCTACTACATTCATCCCCAGCCCTGCAGCTTGCAGAGTGGAGCCTTCAGCTGAAATTGGCCAGCTCTGCGGATTCTTATCACTGGACAAGAGACTGGTGCCATTCCTCAGTCAGCTCTGAAGAGCTCTCCTCGTCGCTGAAGACCACGAGGTTACACCCGTGGCAGGGGCCTATCAGTCAATCTGCAATAATAGAATAATTGCGTAATTAACAGGGAGGAAAATTGCCCCGGGCGTGAACGCTCAGTGTCCACCATTAAAGGAGATCATAGGGCCATAATTAGGTCTTTGCTGGCCACTAATTGTCCTGCCGTTATGGCATTGGGGTGTTTCTGTTATTTATAATGAGGGCGCACACTCACCCACAGAGTGAGGTCACACTCCAGCACACTCGGGGGTCCGTTTTAGAGAAGGCCTACTGTGTGTGTTTGTGATGGATAGTGAGAGAATGAGAGGGGAAGAGACAATGAAAACTAAAATATTAAAGCAATAAGCTACGAACGAACTGGCCACATTTTGCATGAAAAGTAAATTATATTATTGATTTTTTTATTGATATTGCTACTTTTATAAAGCAGTTTTGCAAGCAAGATCTTATTCAAAATCAACTCACATTTCAACCCAGGCTTATTGGAAAAACGTGTCTTTGGTGATATATTCATGTTTCGCAAAACTTTCCAAATGAATTGTCCAGTGCTAAAAGCATCTACAAGCAAACAGATGAAGGCAAATCTAGCTAAGTTTTTATTTTATGCTGGTAGCTGTATGCATTGCAGCAGTTCAGAATAATGGCAGTTAAATGTTCTATTGCATTAAAATAACGGTTGCACTTTATTTTACAGTACTTGTACTTCCATGTACTTATAGTGTACTTACAGTGTATTTATCTAAGAAAGTTCTGGTAACACAAGGTAACTACATGGGTTAGGGTTAGATTCAGGGTTAGTACCTAGTTATTACATAGTTATTGTAATTACTATAATAAGTACATAGTATGAACATAAGGAACAGGACTGTAAAATAAAGTGCTACCAAAATAACCTAACACATACACAAAATCTACCCTAAACCTAGCTGATAATGTTATCCAACGCAAATGTGAGATGATAAACCTGAGATGCTAAAGAAACCATGCCATTTTAGCTTGTTTCTAATTGTCATGCTTTCATTCGAAGGTTTCATACCCAAAGCTGTACATCGCAAGTACAATGCTGTACCAGGCGATCTATCGAGCAAGTTTACATATGGACATGTTTTTGAGATGCAAATATTAAAATGTATTTGTTTGCAAATGATGCGCTATGATAATATGGTTTTGAGGTCAGTAACGTTATTGTTTAAGGAACTGCAAAAAAAAAAAGTAAGTCTTTATTATTTGCTCATGTTCCCTGTAATCAAAATTTCTATGAACAAACATTGGTGTTGTTCTACTGCCACTAGTGTTTATTTCAGCTGGAATGCCTGTAAATTGTATGTATTGTATTGGAGTCTATGTTGACTGTTTTATATGTTCGTATTCACAATGAACACTAAAGCCAAATAGCGTCCTTTTCTACTTAAATATTTGAATAAAATATTCAGTTAATGTGCAATCTCATTCAAATACTGTTCTGCTATTTGTGTTCTTAAGAGGGAAGCAAATCATTTGCATTCTTGTTCATTTGTAGCAGCTCAGAACGCGCTCTAAATCAAGCTGCAAAAAATGCAGCACAATGCCAATGTACGGTTTACTCTTTACGGTATTTGTAGAAGAGATCAAGATGCATTAGGCAAACTCTCTCTGTGTGACTGATTACCTTTTTTGTGAGGAGACAAAATCCAGCTGAAGTGACAATTGGCAGTAGATGTTTGAAAAATGCTTTCAGCAACTATTGTTACACGTCAAGTTAAAATGGCTCTGTCACGTAGGACAAAAGCGAAAGGAGATGGAGGGAGAGGGGAAGAATGAGAGCATGATAATGAAAGGCGAAGATTAGGAGAGGTGTGTAAGAGAGGGAGACAGCATTGTGATGAACCGCAGGTTTGTGCTGTTCTGTTGTCATATACTGGCGCATTGCAGTAAAGAAAGAGAGAGGAAAAAAGTGAAAAGAGAGTGTGTGATTTATAGAAAATTTGACAAGCTTTTAATTTACTGTCTCTGTAAATCAACTCATTTCAGTTCTCTTTCTCACACACATGCACAGAAACTCTCTCTCTCACGTCTGGGCTCAAAGATGTGCCTATTGACCTTTTATGCAAGTTTTTTTTTTCTTTCGCTGCTGTAAAGAATGAAAATCACTTTGAAATGTAAATGTCACATTCAGCTCTTTTTTTTTTATTTAATGAAGTGTGGAAAGAGGGAAGAGTCAGAGTTTGAGGTAAATAACAGTCCTCAACTTTAAAGAGTTTGTTCTTCATGGAATGAGTTGTAGCCCTGTCTACTGATGTGACCGTTCTTTAATGCATTTGAGGGGTGAAGTGAAACAAATCCATCAGTTACAAAGGACAATTGTGAAATGAATTGAAGCAGACTTAGTTAAGGCAGACTCTTGAACCTTTTCCAGGCCAAAGACCCCTTGATGGATAAAGAGACGGATCAGGGATTCCCCGCTACATATTGTGTGAAACTGAGTGTTGCATTTTAAATCTGGCCTATAATGTCATGCATATAAAATTTCCTATAACGCTGAATGAACACACTTTATGATGCTTACATTGCAAAAGGCCTTAACAAGCTATAATCATTGATAAAATCCATGTACTTTATATTTTAATTTTGCTTAATATGCACAATAAAACATGAATATGGAACAATTAAACATTATGGACATAGCTATTTTTTAGCTTTGTTTATTTATTTTATTCCTCTCTGCTTTCGCTTTTGCCCTTTGCTTTATTTATTTTTGTTATTTTATATGAGTTTGAAATCAAACCAGATTTTAAGCTGTGCCGCATTTTATTTAAGATGTAACATTAAAAGTGACATGCATTTCAATTTTTGCATGCTGTATTCTCCTTTTTTACAGACAAGTAAGTTACTAATGAAGAAGGAACTTCTTCAAAACTACTGTCTCTGGAATTGTGTGTTTTTGTACTATGAAGTCTTCCATTGTGGCAGATATTGCAGTGGTTCAGGGATGGTGCTGGTCTTCATGTTTGCTGTAGAAACAGTAAAAGCCTAATTTCATGACTGGCTGGGCTTTATGTGTGAGACATTATTTAAAATGTGCAAAAGTCCACACAATATATCAACCGGTTTTCTCTCTTCCCGATCATCTGTCCTTTTTATAGCACCCTCAGCGTCAGCTCTTTCTTTTTCCATTACTTTTCCCCCTCTCTCTTTTATCCCTCACCACCCTCCTCATTTTTTTGTCTCACGAGTTCCTTCAGCACAGCTGATGACAGAATTTGACTAGCTTGCAGCGACCACAAATAGATGTGCTAAACAGCAGAGAAAAGTGTTTACTATAAAAACTGAAGAATCCTTAAAGTAATGTAAGCCTGAAGCACCAAGGTCAAAAATATACTATACTGTATATGCCTTGTCACTTTGCTGATTTACAGTATTTTATCTTACAAAGGCAAACATATTAGTGAAACTAGGGCTAGTTACATTTATTAGTAACATTATTTGTTTTTCATGTATGAATAAATGACCTTGGTGCTTAATGAATATTTCTTATTATCATCAATGTGGAAAACACAGCATGTCGTGCTGTTTTAAATTTTTAGCAAACCAATTTGCTGAACATTTTTACTTTTTTTTTTACATGCTAACTTTTCACATTCACATAAATTTCACATGATCTAATAATTCTATTTAGTAAATCCCCAGCGAGCCTCTTCCGTGTTGGGAATATTAGTATATTATGCTGCCTGTTTGCTCTGAGCCAGTGTAGAGACTGAGCTAACATGTTTACGGTGGACTGCATAATCCTGTATAGCACTTTGTCACATGCCCGCAAGGTCCAGAGACTGATAACCTGAGCCGAAGATCTGCAGAGGAGCTGAAGTGTGCTTACAGCCCTTAGCATTTGTTCGTCTTTGCTGTCAGAACTCAGTCTTGTCAAAATTGGCTCCTGTCCTCCCCTTTTCAAATTTTGCTGGTGCTTTACATTTTAAATGTGGAGATAATCCTTGAGGCACTTTTACAGGAATACAAAAGTGAAATAAAAGTAAGAAAAATCCAAGCAACAATTCTCAACAAAAATATAAAGACACTGAGTATCCTTGGTTGTTCTTGCCAAGCCATTACAAAAACAAGCTTCAAGTGGACCCTTCAAGTCAAGAAGATCTTTTTTGACAAAACTAAGTGAACCGACAATGTCCTCTCACAGGCACCATAGTAAACTCAAAATTCTGTGGAAGAAATTGAGAGATGTACACTCAATTAAACAATAACCGCATAAACAATTACCCTGACATATCTTGCAATTACAAGATCTAAACTCAGAATTGTGAGAAAAAAAGAGTTGTGAGAAATAATTTTTTGCAGTTAACCTTTTTATTTCATGGTGGGGAAAAAAAAACAGAATTGTGAAATGTGAATTATTGTGAAGAATTATTCTGTTCTAATTTATTTATTCTTAATTTGTTTTGCTATTTAAATTTTCCAGCTGGTGTCAATCTGCTGGCAGAGGTCATATCGAGGCCACCAGGTGGCGCATATCCAGTGCTCTGGGTCAGTCGTTTTTCTCTATAGCGCCAGCCAGACTATACTGTAAAAAAGATTTATTGTTTTATTATCATCCACATAAAAGCACTATCAGTATGGTGAATGATGGCACTGCGAGCATCTGTTAATGCAGCAGAAATACTTGTCAATTATCGCTTGGCCCTTTGTGTAGAGTGCGCATAATGTTTACATCTTAATGCCCCAGTTTGCTCTTCATTAAAGCTGAACGCAACAGTTCAAGATGTCAAAGAGAACCTCAGGCCTTCACACGTCTCAACACATAAAACTGAGAAGCAGCTGTGATTGAGCACCATCAATCCAACCTAACTCGCCCTGCAAACTGTGGCGTCCGTGACTGAGATGGAGGGTTTCATTAAGAATAATTAGATATAGCTGTTTTTGAGGAGCGCGTGGGAGGCAGGAGCACTTATGTGTGCCGCAGGTTTGAACGCTGGCATTCGCTGGCTCCTATCCTTCTGTGCCATGAGTTTTCCCTTCACACTGATGCACAAGATTCAGATGCCATCTGTGGTCGTTCTTCTGCAGTGTGTGTGTGTGTGTGTGTGTCTTGTGCATGACAGCACGGTGTGTAGCTCAGATGTATAGTGGTGATGGATGAGCCAGGTCAGTGCAGAAATAGAATTTGGAACACGCTGCGGCTGTGACTGTATCTTCTGGGTATATTTTCATAACAGTAAGCAGAGAGACTCTTGGAAATCAGCGGTTAGAAATGAATGTATTTTCAGATTCTTTGCTTTGAATCACAAATTTGCTCTTATAGGCTTAGATTTAAAGCTTTGGATGAAGAAATGCATTTAAATTAGTTCACATCTGCTGCAAACAGGCTGTTTTTTAGCTTGTTGTTCGACCGATTTGCTTTGTAATAGCAAAGTATTTATGCTTCAGTCAAACCCTGAAAATATACAGCGGTTGTTGCATTATAATCATAGTTTAATTGTGGTGTTTTAGCAAGAGCATTATGTAACATAAGTCAAACTTTGGATTGTTCCTAATTTTCATTGTTATATCAACAGGTATTTTATAACCAATTCTGTTTCTCTTTTGTTACATGAATGTCACATTAAAAGTGTTTATTTATTTTTTAAAAAAAGTCTTTTTTATAGATACCCTTATTTCAGACCCAGACTTTTACTTTTTTGATAATCTAAACACAGGTTAAACTGGTATATGATCATTTCAGTATTTATTTGAAAAATATAGCCATTTCTTGCTACACACATTATGAGTGTCCTTCAGTTCCACAGGAACTTTTATCAAAAAGCTTTTTCAAAAAGTTAGTGCACTATAAAAATGCATGTTAATACTTTAGAACAGAAGATCACCCTATATATATATATATATATATATATATATATATATATATATATATATATATATATATATATATATGTGTGTATGTGTGTGTGTGTGTGTGTGTGTGTGTGTTTATATTAATGCAGCTTTGGTGAGCATTATATATACTGTATGTGTATATAATATATATATATATATATATATATATATAACAGTAAACACTATACTGTAGGTGGCAGTAAAAAAATTATAGAACAAAATACCACAGCTACAGTTACGTCACAGTTAATATTTTTTTTTAGTAATATTTTCATATGTGACTTAAAAATGTTTTAAATATTAAGATTATCTATGTTTTTATAATATACAAACAGAAATATGAGGCAGTCTTAAATCATTTAAAGAAAAGCGATTTCAGAGCATTGAGTTTCTGTGCAAGAAACAGTTTGCAAGAGCAAGATATTGTTTTTATGTCATCTGGAGAGCCTAAATGTGATGATGAAATCTCTCAGAAGCAGCATCACAATAAATCAGCGCAGGCTCTCAGCATACTATTCTCAAATCAGATTGCTTCATAAAGATCCTATGAGAGGCCCCGGCCCCGATCTTCTGTGGGTGACTGCAGTCGTGTGTCTAGCCTGTCAAAGCAAGAAAGTGATATTTTCTTTTCTCTGCCTATTTCTCATTTTCGTCAAATTCAGTGTTTGCCATCTTTTAATCACTCTATCTAGCAGAAAATGGAGTAAAAATGAGCCATGCCATCATCATCATCATGTCTAAATCATTAAATCATACAAATGTCTGACTGCCTTCTGTGCTGGCATGCAATTACAATGAGGCTCACCTTTTTCCCTTCTGCCGCATAGCCTCTGCTGAGTGGCTTTAACAGTTCGTTAAAATTCAGCATGTTTTCTTTGTGTAGGCATATTGTCTTCCTCACCCATCATCGTGTTGCAGACTGGTTCAGTTTAAGCAGTATTTGTCATCATGTTCAATCACATTGTTGTGCAATAATTTGACAACAAACCCCATCAGCTGACCACTAATTTGAATATCGAGGGTGGACGTGTCTAAGGCGGTTACAACCCGGCGTTCAGTGTTTGTTGCCATTATGTAGGTGTGCAAGTGAAATGTTGTCAGAATGACTCATCAAAGTCGGCCCACTAGCTAGATTGTCATAGTTTATCTGGCCTGTGAATGAATGTGGGCAGCAAAATAAGCCATTCTGCCTATAAAATGATTGTTACAACCACACAAGCCTGTATTTCCAAGTTCTCCCCAGCATACAGTGCTATATTATGATAATAGGCGTTGCTAGAGCCTGTCTTTTATTTCAACCCCCATAGAAATCTGCAATTAAGCTGTCCCCTAAAATTGTGCATTTATATGATCTCTCATCACATTTGGTAAAAACAGTGGGAGCAGTAAGATACCAGGTCATTTCGACTCTGAATCTTCCCTTCCCAGTCGTTTAAATCACTGAAGCTTGTTACATTAAGTATTACTTTCACCATAGACAGTGTTTGACCCAGTCATAGGGCGGTAATGTTCATCAGTCTCTTATCTGGATGCTTTCTTTTTCAAGTTAAATCTCAAACTAAAGTGCAACCAAATACTGATGTACTGATATACAGATAAAGATGAACAAATGCACTAAACTATTTACTTATTTATTTTTTATTCTGTTGTGCGAAATCACTTAAAATTGTGTTGTGTTTTTGAATGCAGTCATATTTACTAATATTTGGCAATTTTTCTTCCAGTAATTTCAAAATAAATTATTTAGAATTTTAAATTTTAATTTTAAGCTCCACAACTTAAACTTAAAAGTACATTGTGAAGGGGTAGGAGCTATCAGTCTATTAAAATATCCTCAAATAATAAGGATTGAGTTGATATTGCATAAGTACAAAGTGTATATAAGTGCATAGTGTATAGTGAGTCATTTGGGATGCAGTAAGCATGAATATTTGCTAAAATAAAGTGTCATCATGTGTTTACGATAATGTTGAGGTGCTCCCTGGCGCCCCCTCTAGCTGGTGGCACTTTAGGCAACTGTCTAGTTGGCCTAAGCCTAGAAACATAGCTATACTATTACAAATAAAACCATTTTATTAATTTTTTTTTCTCTTTTGAAGAAATTCTGCTACTGTGACTGCACCTTTAAGCAACTATTGTTGTTGCTAGAATTAATGGACTTTATAACTGTGTTGCTGCTTTAGATGAAGGTGCTTCCAGTAAGTTCCAGCGGCTGTTGTTTTCTTCCGTTTGGGAGAGTGATGGCTTGAGATGTTGTAAATTAGTTCACTAATCACAAACAGATTAGCTGCTCTCATATTACTCCCTCCCACTCCCACTCCTTTTGATTATAATGCCTGAGCTTTAATAGAATCTCTAAAACTCCCCTAATTGAGAAAGAGAGATGAAGATATGGGAGAGTGGGAGAGGTGAGATTAAAAAAAAAAAAGATTTAATCTCTCAATTACTCTGCAATAATTTGTTTGTCCATGCACATATTGTTAACACCTGTTGCTATTTTGTTTGAATTCAATTTCATATTGAACTTTAATATCTTGCTGTATAGGCTCATTTATATAGCAGTAATGCTAGGTTGGTGTTAAAAGTTTGGTTTGCAGTGGCACTTTATGCAAGCATCCCATTAGCCAATATTTGAGCATATTTTCTTCATTTACGTAATCATAAGGAGTTGGTGTGAATGGCTGGGTGGGTGTTAACAGCTTCTTCGACTGAACTCTCTTCACAGTTAATGGCCTTATTGGCCCTCAGACAACATCCAGCAAGTTTGGAAGTATTGGAGGCAGCTGATACTTTGGATCCTGCTCAGATTTGATGCAGATTTTTCCAAACACAGTCACATATTGCAAACACTGATTGTTACCCATGGTGATTGTGTAACCAAGCATTTTTCTGGGGTTCACCTACACTTACTGTAAATAACTGAAGCAAAGGCAGAACAGTTTGTGTTTATTAACTGCATTTTTTTTTCCTTGCTGAATCCGTGTAGAAATATAAATATATTCTGAAATATATCATTAATCCTTGTACAACACTGTACTAAACCTGAAATATTCCTAATGTGACAACAGATGGTCAAATTTTTGTAGGTTTAATGGTTTTATATATATATATTAGTGCTGTCAAATGATTAATCGCGATTAATCACATCCAAAATAAAAAGTTTGTTTACATTATGTGTGTACTTTGTTTACTTATTATGTAGATATAAATACACACAGTATATATTTTGAAAATATTTACATGTATATACATTTATATATTTATATTTTATATTATATATAAATATATTTAATATAAAAACATAACATATTTTTCTTAAATATATACATGCATGTGTTGATATTTATATATACAAAATAATTACAGTGCACACACACATCGTTTGACAGCACTAATATATAAATATATATTTGTTTATTTCCCAGTTAATTACATGATATACTGTTAGTTAGAAACGAAAGGCCCCTTTTCACCAATGAGAATCATTTTACTAAAGCAGATTTGGAGGTTTGGACAGAAAAGGTACTTACTGTACAATGTTTGACAGTTTCATACTTTCAGAGCTCCTCTGTCATCTAGTCAACTCATAATAAGCACTGCAGATCTGTTCCTTACTCAGTGCATTCTGGAGAATTGTTGTCTTTCATTGCATTGTGGTATTTAGATGGCCAGCCATTTATCAAGAACAGGTCTGACTAACTGCCTTTCACAGTCCCGCACAAAATATTTTATCTCTGATAATACAGACTGATGGAGATGGAAAGTGTGTACACGGCTGTGCACATTTTTAGTCCGTAAACTAGATTTTGCTTTTATTTGCTCAGTTGCATCTCACACTATCGTCCTTTCGGTACCTCAGGGAATTTCCACAACAAAATTAGCTTAAATGCAGAGAGAAGTTTATCACAGACTTCTTTCACTCGATTGTTCTCTTACTTTTTTTTGTCTGTAATAAATCGCCAGAGGTCTGCAAATCCAAGATTGATCACTTTCCCTCATCGGCTGCTTATAAACTGAAGATGAGTGACACAATCTAATATTCGGCACTTAAATGATGAATAATGTCAGACAACAACAAGCGGAGGGTACTGAAGCCTCTGAATATTAAATGCCTAAACTCAATTTAGATCCGAAGGGAAATGAGTCGTTAATGGGGAGAGAGAGGCATGCTGTCGTCTCGGTATGAGATTTCAGGTTTGTTCCATCAATCCAGACGCCCAGCCAGGTAATGGCACTGTGGCCACAGAGTGGCAGCTTATCTGCCCTGTCATTAGGCCCTTAAGTGGCGGCCCCTAGTGTCACTGCTTGTCTATCAGGAGATATTTGGGGAACAGGGGTTTCCTATTAAAGGCCTGGAGGTTAAGAGAGGAGTAATGGCCTCCAGAAATGCAGAGAGAGCAGCAAGAGGAAGAGTAATGCAGGGCATCAACTGCTCTTACAGTATAACAGACTCTTAGTATATCAGCACCTCTTTCCTGTTCTTTCTTTATCACAATCTCTCCAAGGGCTGAGGAGATAAAGCATCAACAGTCCAGCTGCTGTTTTGCTTGCTGATGTGAATGAGTTTTGCCAAGGACTTCCTCATCCAGATCAGATTTCAGGTCTGCTGGCTAATTACTCAGACTTAGTTTTGCATTGGGTCTGATAAGGGAATGAAAGCTAGAACAGCACACCAGAAACAACAGAGACAAGGTTTGATTAGCCAAATTAGTGTACTTTATCTTCTTATTGTTCATAGCTCTGACTTTTTTATTGAGTAATCTAGAAGACTGATAACAATGTTCCCTTTGATTCTTTTTCTGCAGTGCTATAATTTGATTGAAGTCAACATGAAACAGCATTTTGCAACATATTTTGTTTTTATAATAGGTTTCTATAATAGGTTTTTCACTGGTTCCAAAAAAAAAAAAAAAGAAAGAAATTATATATATATTAATTGTATATATATATATATATATATATATATATATATATATATATATATATATATATATATATATATATATATATATATATACACACACACACACACACACACACACACACACACACACACACACACACACACACACACACACACACATATATATATATATATGTAAAAAAAAATATTGTATATTTAAATGTATATACTGTATATATAAAAAAATTCTGTCAGTAAGAAATTAATACTTTTATTTAAGATGCATTAAACTGATCAAATGTGACAGTAAAAAAATATGTTCTTTTTTTTTTTATTTAATCAAATAATCTTGAAAAAAAAACATAAAGGTTTTCTTAAAAATGTGAAGCAGCTGAACTGTATTCAACATTAATAATATGAAATATTGTTTGAGCAACAAATCAACATATTAAAATGAAGGATTGTTATTAATCCTTGTAATTAAAGGCTTGTTATTCATATTACTGTTCTACTGTATTTTTGATCCAAAAAAAGAGACTCCTTTTAAAAATATATATAAAAAAAGAAGGAAAGAAAATACCAACACTAAACTTTTGAACAGTATTTACTTATATAAAACAAAATGAATAAGCTCTGGCACAATGAAACAGGTGACAGTTTTATCAACTGTCCTTTAAGCTTCTCCCATTGCAATGAATAAGAATAGATATCTTTCTCAATAGGCTATAGACCTTCTTGGTTGTTCAGCAAGAGCAGCTTTTTATTCAATTTGTTTTGTCATCATTTGATTTTCATCATTGACTAAATTACTTTAAGGAGGTGCTAATTGGTCTAGACAGAATTATCCTTTTGAACCTGTGGAGAAAAGCGTTGTGGGGGTTGGTGAAGTTCAGTGCATTATTTCGATGGCCTGCTCATTGCTCATCCATTGAGAATATCACCATGCTCTGACACTGTCAACACTTTCAATTGAGTATCCTGACACCCCCCACACCACCACTTGCTTTTCAAATCTCTGTTTGCTTCTCTCTTGTCCTCCCTTTTCAGTAGTAATTAGTGCTTGCGTCACATTGCTGTGAGCTGATTGGACCTGATGTCACAGCGCTGGTTGAATGTCTGTATGAAATATGGGGTAGAAACAGAGAAAAGCAATGGGTTACCTCCCATAACGATCAATTCTCAATCACCAGAGAGCATTTTTCTTCTGTCACTCCATCTTTTTTCCCCTCAATGTCTCTGTCATCTTTTCTTTCTCCATGATTCTACCCATGATTAAGGCCTTTAGGCAATTATGATTCATCTCAGAGTACATGGGAAAAGAAGTATCAAGATCAATCTTCTCTAAGCTCGCTCATTCTGCCCACCCCGAAGCAGATTGTCAAATCTTTTGTGTAAAAGCAACATTTTTTCTTTATTATCTGCTAGACGGTAAGCATTGTAACACCCATATAAAATGTTTTCCTCCAAAGCTTACAGTTGTTTGATGCAAGCTTTTATTGATTGTCTGATTTGACATTTGTTTTACTGAGAGATCCTTATTTTATTATTATAATTTTTTTTTTAAAGATGTGAAGCTGGAAGATAAATCAGACCATTTGGATGAAGGCCAGATATTAATTCTCCATTAAAAACAGGATATTAAAATGGCCTTTCATTAATATAGTATCTCAAGAAAGATTGTCTTGTAGAAAAAAAAAATGCTTTTCCCTCTTTGTATGATACTGTTTGTTCTAAAAGCTTTTGGATCCTACTTGGATCTCATATATTTTTTAATTAAAATCGCATTTGCCATCCTCTTTTAAATTGGTGAAAGTTTATGAGCAACACTGTAGCTTTGTGTTCCTCTAAAACGATCTCTTGTACCCACTGAAGACATTCTCATAACAAGCAATAACCCTGATGTTATAGACGCCTCCAATAATGCCCTCTCGTCCCCCATCTACTCTGAGATTCAATTCAGTTTCCGTATACAGTTTATGGATTGTGTTCTAGCGCTCAGGCCTTTGTGTACATGCCCTAGTGTGTACAACGTACGTGATGTGGAATATGTGTGTATATGGGACAACTTGTCAGTGTGTCTGCTGAGGGGCACAATAGCTGAGGTCCAAATCGTTTAAGCGAGGCAGGTTGTGGGTCATTAACCTAGCTGGATAATGCTCGAGCGTTCATCACATTGGAATGGGCCTGCATAGGAACAGGGCTCATTAAAAAAAAAGATAATTGACAGAAATGTGATAAAAAGAAACCATGCTTGTTGTTGAAAAATGCAGGCAATTTTTGGAAATCGGAAAAAAAATAAAAAAATGTATTTCTCTTTTCATTTTGCGTCTATTTATTTTATATATTAAAATGCGTTTATTTAATATGACTTATTATATAATATTAATATATTGTTTAAAGATTCCTATACATTAGTGTGATTATATGTTTTTCGTGCTGTGTGACTCTTTTCATTATATTAAAACAATTACTCATTGAGAAGCATTAAATCAGTCTTTAGTGTCATGCAGTTACGCTTGTGTATTTTTCTTAAATGGTATACAAATCGAAAATCTCAGTGAGTAAATGTTTGTGTGCTTCTGATGATGTTAGGTTCAGCGGTCCATGAATAGTTTTGCAAATAAATGGAAAATATCATAGCAAGAAAAACAATATTAGCTACAGGGTGCGCGCAAGGGGTACAATAGAGCGCTGTGATTTTCAAGAAATAACGTCACCATAAAATCCCTTAAAAATTGACAATGATACTGTAGCTGCCGCTGCTGCAGCCCATTTACTTTTCATTAGATTAAAGCACTTTTGCATTTGAATGAAGAAATGCCAAGTGTGAAGTGAAAAATGTTCAGTGTCAGACTTGTCACTTAATCACAAGTTAATCACAATTTTTAGATATACAGATTACAATTGATCCTTTTTAATTATTATATTAAGCCAGTAATACACAATGATGTTTGGGTGAAATTTTGGGGGCATATTAACCATAGACTATGAAAATCAAATGATGTAGTGTTTTAGGAACAAAGAATATTGGAGCTTAAAAGATGGAGAAAGATATAAAATGCAATAAATATATCAAATATAGAGCAAAGAAAGAAAGCTGTTTTTGTAACTTTGTCTTCTCATGTACCAGTCAAGGTCTCCTCCAGTTTCCTTGTTAATCAATTTAGTAGCATGTGATGTCATTGGCCGTCCCACTAATTAGGCCAGTGAGTGGTTCGACACTGATCTCAATTGTCAGAATGTAAATATCTCCCATTTCCATGACGAAAAGTGCCTCAGTCATACAGCAATGCAATTATGCAGTGGGCTGCAGAATTTGCTCTGTTGGGAGACCAATTAGCTTATCTCAATGTCCATTCAGTCTTTGTTTTGATACCACATTACAGCATCTCCATTTGCATTGATGAGGGGCTTGACAAAGGACTAGTTTATAATAGAGTTTAATGCGAGATGGATTTTTTCTTTCTTGGTTGAGTGGAATAGATGTCATTAATTAGAATAAAGGCTGTGACAAGAGGATTTAATTTTCTAAAAATAGCGACATGAGAAATCCTGCTTATAGGAAATGCAACTATGGTCATGCAATAACTAGACAAGGTTTTTTTCTTTCTTTCTTTTTTTAAAGTCTTAGTGGTCCTACCCTCAGCTATTTGTTATTTTATAACAAAATGTATTGTATTTTAGCTGCTGAATATTTCACAAATAATGACCAACAGCTTTCAATTCATTCTGACAGGCACAGTTAGCAATATGTCATATGGGTAAGGGGAAAACAATCCCATTAGATCGAATTGACTTTTCCCACTTCATGAGATCTATCATTGGTGGGTGACTTGAGAAAATATACCAGCTCTAAATCTATGACTGCAGAATGACTTTTCCTTGCAAATATGTAGCAAACAAAAGGTCATTGTGCCACTTAAGATGAGCGGGTGAAACTTCACCTATGAGGTTTTGAATTTTATATCAATTAAAGACCTATATTAATAAAATATAAAAATAAATGTAAGTTATTTGACAGTCACTGTGGGAGATATACAGTTGCATTCAAGAGATATGAAGTTACTAATGTAAGGGAAACAGGTCAATTTAGCTCACTGTTTCACGGCTGATCAATGAGACGCCCTGCGATTCACTGAACAAGCCGTTTAACATCAAATCTGCGCTGGATATTAATATCCAAACTATAGTGAAACACTATCAATTAGCACAGTAACAAGATCGGCAGTTTAAGACATTAACTTGTAAGCACAAAACACAAGATACTTCTCTTTTCAATATGAATAAGGCTTTATTAGATAAATCTAAGACATATAAACTAATCTAACACATAAACGCACGCACTCACACATTCACACAAGTTGCAGGAAGATCGAAAGTTAGGAAAAGATGAGTTTAAGAGAATGGAAATATGGAATCCCAAGTTTACAGCAATACGTTAAATTGCATAGACATGAACAACCATCAATCACGTAATTAGCCCTAGCATTGAGTTCCTCAATGTGACTAAAATTATATTAGATACACCAGCACAACAAATATCTGGGGATACGTTGCCTTCATGTCCTGTGAAAGGGACTCCCATTGAAAGGGCTATCCCGGTGTCGCTGATTGGCTGGAAGTTCAGTAGTGGCTGAAGTGACGTCTTGGGAAGCCCGTGGTTGTTGGGTGTTGGCTGAAAGTGCAGAGTCCTGTGGGCTGGTTGAAGTTGAACGGGCACCCGAGGTCAGGCGTCGGAGACTCGACGTTACAAAACTTAACTCAGAACACGAAACTCTCAAACGGAAAAGAAAAGAAATAAAGTTTGACAAGACTAGGTTGTGTTCCTTCTCATCGTGGCTAAGTAGCAGCAGGCTTGCAGGCCAAGCACGCTGGAACCGCGCTCAATGGATAGTGATGACTAAACAGCATGGCTAGAAGCTACAAGCTAGCAGAAGCATAGCTAGAGACTAGAAACAGACATGGCTAATAGCAGCAGCATAGCTAGAGACTAAAAAGCAGACTAAAAGCAGACACTAAAAGCAAGATTTCATGGTGTCCAAAGTATTTAAAGTGGCCTGTTGGCCACACCTCAAATGTTGTCTTGACCAATCAGATATTGTCTTGGCTCGGGGGTATCATAAATCATTTGTTTATCTTACCAAGCATATGGTCCGAATTTTCCTGCTCTGGCAGGGTTTAATTTTGGACTCTTTAATTTGTCTGGTTCGACTCATTTCTGTTACACTATTGTGAGCAGTGTTGGGGCTAGTTACTCAAAAAAGTAATATATTACATATTACATATTACTCTCAAAAATAGTAATGCCTTACTTTACTTTATTACTCCCTGGAGAAAGTAACTAGTTATATTACTAGTTATATTACTAGTTACATCTTTTTTTCTTAATTACTCTATGATTGCCTGAGATGCATCAGATGGAGGGAGAACATACAAAGGAGGAGTGTTCTTTAGGGTCTTTATCAGTGGCGGCTCCTGCCAATTCTCTCAGGGGGGGCAAATGTTTGCTCTATTAATGAGGATAGGTCACCCATTCAATTGATAAATTAACGGGTAGTTAAAGATGTAAAGGGAACCGAACTACTATAGTATTAATTAAAAATAAACTGACATTAGGAATCAATCTCTTGCACTCCTTATTTTTCTATATCCGTGTTAACACTATTCAGCAGCATATGAAGACTAACACCAGGATGTGTTTTTTCCAAAAAATACTTTTTACTTTTCGATTTCAGTTTAATAAGAAATAATTGAAGTCACATAAATCACTGTTTACACAACTCACTTATATTACTGCTCGTCAGTACACCTGTTCTCTAATCAGCGGTTAATTCCATCAGGTGCGTGATTTCACATAGAGCAGCTGTTACTACACAGAGCCGTTATTAACTGAGAAGATGCGCAAATCCACGTTCATTTTCAGCGTTTATTGGCACGGTTGTATGAACATATGGTTCACGCACCTGATGGAATAAACCGCTTTAGAGAACCGGCTTTACTGAGATGCGTATTAACGAGCGGCCGATCGTGATCGGAGCACCCCTACAAAATAATTACTGAATCTCCACCCGTCGAAACTAGCTTTCTGTTGCTGGGAACCTTCCTCTGAAAAAGAGCTTGCCGTTGTTGACGCTTCCATTTTTCCCCATCTGTCTGAGCGTGCCGCTCTGCTGCCGGCTGTCGACCAATCAGTGATGGTAAATGATACCTCGTGCCAAACCCAGACCAATCACTGTTCCATTCACGCCCTCCTCCCCTTCCCTTCTGTTCTCTGTGTTGTGTGCCGTGTGTGTGATGAAGGTGCTACTGGCAAATGTAACGCAAGTAACTAGCTCGGGAAAACTGTAATAATATTACCATTTTCAGACGAGTAATGCCTTACACTACTAGTTACTGAAAAAAGTAATATTATTACAGTAACGCGTTACTTTGTAACGCGTTACACCCAACACTGATTGTGAGAAATAACTTTGCAATAGTAACTTAAGTTTTTTTTTTATACTAATATGACAGTAAAGCTGACAATTAACATCCAACACCTTTTGTTATTTTATAATTATTATTATTATTATTATAGTATGTAATAAAATTCAATTAACCTTCCTTTTTATTATTACATTTAATTTCAGATTTCAATTTAACTTTTTTTTTGTTTTTAGTAATTTTTATTTTTATATCATATATATATATATATATATATATATATATATATATATATATATATATATATATATATATATATATTATATCATTATTAATATAATTATTAAAACAAATAAAAAAAGATTAAATAGAAATTATATACAATTATGTAAATATATCATATATATGTGTGTGTGTGTGTATGTGTAATTGTATATAATTTCTATTTAATTGTGTTTTTTGTATTTAATAGTTTTTGTTCTACAACTTTTTTTATTTCAGTTAGCTGCAAATGCAACATTTGTAATTATTTAATTTTTTGCCATTTAATGTTTATTTTATTTCAGCTTTAATTTAATAATATAACAACACTGGGAGAAAAAGTCTAAATGAAATCAGGCCATGCTAAACTCAAAATTAATGCAAAGGAACCTATCAACTTATGCAAGCAATTTTTTTGTTCTCTCCTGAACTGCGTCATTTCAGTTTAATAGAAGAAATTCCAGCAGCATGTTGACAATAACAGTTTTTGTTCCACCGGTGGATAGTTATTTATTTATTTGTGGTTGTAAATGACAGTGTATGAAGGGAGACTTTGTGGTGTGTTCACTCGGATGCTGCTGTATTATTAGAGGGCTTTTGAGTTTCTCTGACTTTGCATCAGCTGAATGATGTTTTTCAAGGTTGACTTCAGGCTGCTGTGGTCAAGACATAATTTAAATGTACTATCAGCAAGCCTCTGCCCCCAAACCCCAGAGGCCACAAATACTCGGCTTTAAACGAATTGGACTCCACCATCTCTGGAGTCTGCTGTTATCAAGTCATTTCACAGGCCATTTCCTAATTGCCATCTGAAGCCCATCCGAGCGTGCAGGTGCTCTGAAGAACACTTTAGCATTCAGGGTTTTCGAGTTCTGCTCTCGTTTTTCGAAAGCAAAACGGTGGAATGGATTTCTGCCAAATTGGAACATGTTGGATAAACACACAAAGAGGCTTCAGTAAAAAATACACACAGCTATTTAATGAAGAGCACATAATTGTTAATTCAAGCTTGATTTCTGTGCATTAGGGCATATGTATGTTTCACATGTTATGGTTATAGTGGGTTGAACCTTTAAAATCTTACCTGTTGCACCTTTTTGTTTTATTGGGTTTTACTATAGTGCTGGTTCTGTTAGACATCAGCAGTGGCCTTTTTTCATCTCAAAGTCAGCTGTCAACCACCCAGAGGTCACAGTCTGCAATCTGAGTGCTGACCATAACCTCTCTGGTCCAAGGCTTTGAGTTGCACAGACATATCCGTCTCCCACCTTCTGCTCCAAACCCCTAGAAACAGCCATATGGGGTCTTGACTTTGGGCCCGTGACTCATGACTCGCCAAGCAACAGATGGACGCTTCCTAGAATATACAACAACAGCTTCGACTCACTCTAGTGAACATAACATGTCTTATTCAGCCTAAACCTACAGTCATATATGGTACAGTGCATGTCTAGCATGTAGCGACAGCCACCTACACTGCAAAAAATTATTTTCTTAATCAGTATTTTTGACTTGTTTTACAGTACAAATATTGTGTTATCTAATCATTGTATTAAAATCGAGTTTATACTTAAAACCAGAAAACATGCCAATATGTTGAGGAAAAAAATTAATTTAGAGGGAAAATGAGTTTCGATGAATAAAAAACAAACAAACAAAAAAACATTTATTCTTGTAATTTCCTCAAGGAGATTTAACTTGATTAATGATTGTTTAGATTTTTATCAAAAATGTAAAATACTTGTTTAAAAAAGTGTGCAGTGTGCATAATCCACATCTGCTTTATAGAGAAATAATTAGCTTGGATATTAAATATAAAAACAATTTACTCTTGTCTTCTTTTTGGTAAAGAGAGATAACTTTTTGGATTTGTTCAAATCCCACAATTTGCACTTAAAAAAAATCATATAAAACAGAGTTATCAATAAAACTGTCCACAACCCTCATTAACTTAAACAGACTCAGTGGTTCAGGATAAAAAGAGTTGTTTTAAGTACAGGAGTCCTGATTCAAATGCTGTCTTTTGTTGTAAAAGCCACAATGGCACAGTGGTTGAAGCATATAGTTGCAGACAAGGTTGTGATTATGGGTTCAAATCCCACTCTTACATACATTAAACTGTTGTTATGATGGTGCAGTGGCTAAACACACGTTGACATGGTTAAAATGGAGTTATGGGTTCAATCCCCAGTGCAGTGATTAGATATGTGGCATAGTGGTAAGAGTGCTACCTCATGATTTCAGAGGTTGCTGGTTCAAACCCAGCCAGATCTCTGTGATGTGGGGGATCATGGCATCCTCCCCTGAGCTCCAGTGGGGGTTATGCTTCTGCCATGAAAATATACAATTTGCTATAAATTGATTGAAATTTAAAAGGTTATAAGCATTACCTACAGTATGCATCAGCAGATGTCCATCATTACAGTCAATGTCTGTCCATATGTCACAGAGTTCTGTTGGTCAGATGTCACGGTTCAAACACATCCCTTAATCTGCAGAGGAAAGACAAAACACAGATGTTACTTCATATTGTTCTTGTACGAATGCCGGTGTCTCAAGGTTTTTGAGTTCTGTTTGCCTGCTTTACCTCTACATTGGATCGGTCAGTATTTTGATCCGGTTTGTTTGCCCAGGCTGCTACAGTGGATGTCAAGCGCGATACACAATTATCTCACTTCCTCAGGCATTTGGATTCCTCCATTCTATTCTGTCTCTTAACATTCCTCCATGTGCCCAAAGGATTGTGGGAAATCTGATAAGAATACATGACTTCATGACTGCCTGAGGTTTTAATCCCTGAGATAACACCTGTGTTTTCTGAGACTGCAGCATCCTGTTGTGCAACAGGGCTAGACTTGAGCTTATGGGTGCATGTATTGTCAGGCTTTTCATTCAAACTGTAGCTGAAAGTGATGGCTTTCCCGTTCTGTGCCTGTGGTGGCGACAAAAGGCATGGTGTTTATAGCGTTTTCAGACAGTCACGGATATGTTTAGATGTGAGATATGTTCCAATCTGCTGAGAACTTAGTTTTTTTCTTTCTTTTGGTATGTATTGTGTCATTACGCTGGCAGACATACGCATATGACTTAGTGCTTCAGTGAAAGATTAATCACCACTCACCACTGATTCGTAACAAATTCTGGACTTTGGGTGAATTAAAGGCTGGTGAAAATATCATATTTCCACGTATTTCCATAGACCTTATACGTTAGAAAATCAAGTGTGCAAGTATACAGTGCAAGTCAAGGATTAATCCATGTTCAAATCTGCTGTTGTTTATGGTGAAGTGAATTTACTTATTGTTAAAAGACAACAAGCACACTGCTGAAAGGGGGTTTCTGACCCAGTTTTTGGGCAGTGAGAGTGATGGCCTTACCTTACATTCAATGTCCATTTACATTTTCTGAAGAAATATGAATGGTTCTTGTCTATGCAAAAAGTGCTGCTATAATATTAGTGTTTTCTGGGTGTCATTGCTTGCAAAACTTTTCGTATAACGTCTTTCTGTTAAAAGATATTTGTCATGTTTGAATTAATTACTAATCCTAAATATGAACATTAGTATGTTGTTTTTTATTACTTCAATAAAACTGCCCTAAAAATGACCTTTAACTAATTTCATTTACAAGCACTGATTCATTCAGATTATTTTATCAGATTTTCCCTTGGTGTGAGGTGTGTTAAGAGTGTCTGGACCTGAAGAACGTCGGAGCCGCCCGATCGCGAATCGTAAATATTCAATGTACAATCATGTTTAATATTTATGATCAGAAATCCTGATGTGTGGGGGAACCCTGAGGACAAACGTGCACGCTCTGGAGATTTTCATGTGAAATGAAACATATCTGTGTGATTTTGTGACCATTGCTCACCTCTAGCTCATACTGTAACTTGTACAGACGATGTCCCCACCATCTCCACGACTTCCCCCCCAAACCCTTTTCTTTCTTTTCGTGAATTTTCTGTGAAGATCATTCCAAACACTATCATGCAATTTCTTCCTGCGTCCACAATGCTTATTCTGAAGTCTCGTGAGATTTTGCGAGATTTCCTGTGTTCACAGTCGACACTCTGGGTGAAAATCTGTTCGTGTGTGTTGGCTTTGTCACATCATGGCACACCACACACTATAGGAGCAAAACAGTTAAATCTAGGATTTTTTTATCCTCATGTTTGTGGTCTATCACATTTTGAAAAAATAAATAAAAATCTTTTGGTGTGTACCCAGCATAAGAGTAACTCATTGAGTTGTTTAATTGATTCATTTAAAAAACATAGATTCATTCAGGAACAATAACTTGATTTTTTTATTTATTGTTACACTTTGTTGTTGTACTGACATATTCTCACAGGCAGTGAGTTTACAGTGATAAATTTGATTTCTCAGGCTTTTAATTAATTGAGAACATATGGATCTCATCTCAACAACAGCTGCAATGCTCTGTTTTCGAGCCAAAAATAACAATACAGGAGACTAACCAGAAAGGGTCACTTTGTATAGTAATTTTTGAACCTGTCAATGATTGGGTTTGTCTGGGCAGAAGTGCATACTGCCTAAAAGATGTGCTGCTAATTTGATCAATGTGCATGGAAATTCATGAAAAACATCAACCGTAATATATTTTTCTGATACATGTAAACACATTACTGTAGTTCTATCTTAAGTGCAGTGTTAATTTCTATCTTAAGTGCAGTGTTAATATTTGCATGTACAGTTACTAAAATTTGCACCTGATATTCTTTGTTAACTAAAAAAACATCTAATTACATATTAATCACTTTTAAGTTATTTTAAAACAGTAAAGGTGTACTTTTCTATTATCTTATAGAATCAGCATAATGCAATACATGAATGTCTATATGAACTATATTTTACCTCAAAGCGTACTATACAATTTGATGAGTAATTTTTATATAGTTGATAATATTTAAAGATTAACATTTATTTGATTGTATCACACAACTTGTCTTTACATTGTAAATGGATTGTATACAAAAAGTGTCCAAAAGCACTACATGCTGGAGACCGGCTACAATACTTAATATTGTAAAAAAAAAAATGCAAAATCACACTAGAAACCTTTGCCTTCTATTATCAATGTTGAAAAAGGCTCAATGTTTTTTTGTGGAGACTGATAGTTTACAATTTACAGGATTATTTGATGAACAGAAAGCTCAAAAGAACAGCAATTATTTTAATATAAATCTTTTGTAACATTTTCTTTTAGTGTGTCTTTATAAAATGATTTACAATTGAAGTATTAAAAAACAGTTTCAAAATTTAACTTTATGGATATGTTTCACTTCATATGAACAACCAGAAAACATGATTTGCAGGCTCTGTTAGTTAAGGCTAATTCACTAAAAAGAACCATTTGAATCATTAGTTTGGGAATCGTTTATGTTTTGATTCACTAATATCACTCGCCAGTCAGTCATACTACTCTAGTTGCTTTGCACTGAAAGTTTATCAGTTGTAATCTAACTTCTACAGTCTGTAGTTGTAACATTTGTCATTTTCAACAAAACTTATAATCGGTTCATAATGAATCAGCCCGATCCGGCTGATTCAGCCGATTGGTTCACAACACTGAATCATTTAGGAATGGAATAACATTGAAATTGTTTTTGATAATTAGTCATATGAATGCAGTTTGTTTTTAATAACCCTCACATATACAGTGCAAGTCAAGGATTAATCCATGTTCAAATCTGCTGTTGTTTATGGTGAAGGAATATCTGGGAAATCTTACCTTTACCATATTAAACATTTACATGGACACAAACTTAAAAAAAAACTAATACATGTACACTATACATTTATGTATTTTCTTTTATATTGTTTAATATATAGTGTATGTTTCTGTGTACAGTATTTGTATTTTCTGCATTTCTGAGTCTTTCTGCTGGGTGATTGTTATCCCAACTTGGTGAGGTGTGAGTTGAACCCTTGCCTTTGTTATCACCATCATGGCTTTCACACTGAACATTGTGTTTCTGGCAGCTTTGTTGGATATGATGTTTATTATGAGTTTAAAAGTTGTTGGATTTGAGCCAGTACTTTAATGCTGGCAAACAATTATCCCTTGTGCCACTTAATTGACGAATATACTTGTAGTTGTGCTAGTTGTGTATGAATTAAGGTAATATTAAAACAAAAGCTTGTTACTTTGGGGATTTGAACCCACACTGGTTCATTCAAGCCTTTGTACTTTGCTTTAAATAAAGGAAACTTTAATTGTTATGGGATTTGAATCAAGATCTTTGTATTGGAGGCAAACAATTATGTTTTGCACCACTCAATCGGCAGTTTGTTGAGTGTATTTGTAGAAGTATATTGTGTATGAATTTAAGCTAGATGAAAAAGAAGTCGCACAACTGTGGGATTTGAGCATATACTTGTGTTGTGGTTTTCTTTGTCGAAGACCTGCTGTTAACCACCACAACAGATGGCCCTTAGCAAAAAAAATTGGGGTGAAGACACAGTCCTCTGTTTTGTTTTATATAAAAGAAACTTAAAAAATTATGAAGTTTGACCCAAGCCTTTAATGTTGGAAGGCGAAAGGTTACCCTTTATGCCACTGAATTGCTCAGCAACAAGAACTTAGACAAGGGTAATAAAAAAAGCTAATTTATGGGATTTGAATGTATGCTGTTTTTTTTTTTTAATTTATCTTAATTTTTTTTTATCATAGACCTTTTATTAACCACCACACCAACTGGTCTTTTATGAAAGCCGTTGACAGTTTGTTTTGGTGAGAACTCTTAGCTTTTATATAATGAAACCTTTAAACATTATGGGATTTGAACCAAGATATCCAACATGGCAACTTAGGCATGGCATGAGTAAAAGCATCATTTCCAAGCCCCATATCTATGACTGAATGACAGTACAGTGTGTAAAACTATTTTTAACTTTCAGACAAGACATTGACAAATTATTTTCAAAGTTTGTTTTGACAAACTTTAGCTATCTAGTTGAATGACTGGTTTGTCTTCAGGCTTTGCTGAAGTGGATAGTTGTGGGGCTTTTTGTTTCCTGTTTTGTATCTCTATCCATCTAAATGACCAAGAGAGAAAGCCAAACATTTTTCCTCAGTATCACACCCTATTTTCCCACGAAAATCGATTGATTTTGTCTGGCTATTAATCATTTAAAGTATCATTCAATGACAACTGGAAGGTCCTTGCCTCCCCTGACAGGATTGATTGATGTGTTTTGAAGCCAATAGGAGGCACAATGTCAAACTTTTAACTTGATAGTAAATGTCAGATCAAACATTAGCCTCACAGAAAGCTAATAGTCGGAGATGTGGATTTTTATTGTGACATTCATCCTCTCATGAAGATAAATGGAAATTTTTATCTTAGCAGGCGTTTAAGTTATAAAACTCATTATATCAATGGACAAACATTATGGGCAAATTGCTCTCATGAATTGTAATGTCTGGTCGTGAAAAAAAAAAAGGTGTTTGCTGCTTGGATCTAATGAGATTTCCAGAGGGTTACTGCTAACATCATTTGCATTCTGCCTGCATGTCTTTATAGTTTTTATGCTCCTCGAAGCAGTGGGAGTGTTTAGACAATGTCCAGCATTCTCTCATAGCATTCTTAATATTTCTTCATTGTATAGTATTTATAATGCATGTCTGGAATAACAGGCTACATTTGCAAAAAAATTAAAGTAAATAGAACATTTTTGATGTTTTAAAAAGTAGTCCTTATGGCAAAACCAACTCCAATGTGACCAATCAGAATCAAGTATTCTAACCATTTTAATTACTCTTGAAAATAAGCTTAATATTTTACAGAATTTTAAAACCCTTGACTAAAAGTAAGGTTATAAAGGAGAAAAATGGAATGTAGTGTGCAATATACTATGCCAACTGTAATATAACAGTTTCTCATCGACTTCCTGAACTCCTTACCGTGTCTTGACCTCTCACCCATCATGGTGTGACGGCACCATCAGCAGAACGAATATCATACAGACAACTTACTACAATTATGTACTTTTAACGCAGAGGGATGTGAAGAAAGTGCACTTTGCATGAAGGGCACTGCTGTTGATTCGTTTTCATGCCAGCCTTCGCCACAGAGTCTGTGTGAACGATGACTTCTCCAAATGGGCGAATAAATTGAAATGAGCTCCAACAAAATATAGTTGCAAACTTTCTTGGATGCACCTATCTGCTTCACAGCGGCCGTGTGCCGACCATCTCTGCATTTTAATCTCATACCCAGTGGGTGGAAGGAAACTTTAGAGTGCGGATGAAATATGAACAGTGCCGTGTGTGCAGGGTTGTGGGGGGTACGAAGATGCTAGCATATTTTATTTCGGTTAGCGGAGACGCGACAACCTCGTGAACTTCTAGCTGGGTTGCTGTGACATACGGGCAATTGAATCCTCATCCACAGAAGTTTATTTGCTGGATCGCAGGTCACAATTCATCAGACACACACTGGCCTCTATACGCGTCCTCTCAAAGCCGTCCCACACTATCTGCGAGCCTCATCGGCGATGTATTGATTAAACACATGAAATTTGAATAAATGAGTCATAGCATCTGTATGGAGCTTTTGTAGACACCCAAAGCACTTTACATGCAAATGAGACTCACCACCTCACCACCACTGCCCACATGTGCGCACCGCAAACACATGCATATGGATGAGCAGACAATTTTAAGATATACAAAGCTCATCAAAGGTAGATGCAGAATTCGTACACAGTGTTGTGTGCCACTCAGCTATGGCCGAAGTAATGATCTTGTAGCAGCATGCTAAGTTTTTGTTAGCTGCATGGCGGAATCTAGGAGTTTAAGGGACTGTGGACATTTGTAACCAGCTGAAATATGTATCCATTGATATTCAATGTTACATTAATGTTGCTTTTCATTAGAAAATATTGCTTGTTCTTTCCAGCGCACATGTAATATTCCCAAAGGACCTCAACAGAGACGTGGCATAACTGTTGGCTTTTCTGAAATTAATCAATAGCATGAGAATGAATTCGCAGTCAGTCGTTGGTGTTTGCGATGGGTTTATTCAGGCAGTGCTGGGAGAGGGTGGCCAGACACAGGTGATGGGCATCTTTCCACTGTTTGACTGAAGCGATGGGGAAGGAATTTAATTACAGCAGTGTTCATATTGAGTAGAAACAGAAACACTAGTTCTACACTGTTGATTGTTGAAGTCTTTTGCATTAAAAATGCAGAAATCATATGAATGTGTGGCATACAGGGTCTTATGTTATGGATGTTTGTTACCAGGCGATATATTCCGAAGGACATTTTCAATTTACACCAACATCAGTCAGTCCCTACAGCGTTTAGGGTTGTTTTACAGTGCTTGGGCATAATATCCCTAAAGCTGCATAATGAGACACAAAACGAATAAATCTCAACTGGTTTTGCTGCAGGACCCATATTTTACTTTGGATATTAAACGACAATCTAACACATTACCAGCACTGATTGTTGCACAAAAGTAAAGAAAAATGTATGTATTTATATTGCCAGGAACTTAACAGACACAACAATTGTATTTTAAGGATAAGCTAAAAAGGCACAGATGTATTATTTATGCCTGTTTGATAAGATAAACAATCTTTGACCACAACAACAGCAACTGGGAAGCATTTTCCCCTTTTTTAACGTTGCAATGAAACATAAGTAGCAACCGATCGTTTTTTCTGTTTACTTGAGTTTTATGATTTAGTAAAACATTTCAGCATAGGAACTTATTTTTACTAGTTGCTTATTAGCCTGCCTATTAACATATTGGCTGTTTATTAGCACATATTCTGCATGACCATATTCTAAATCCCAAATCCTACAGTACCAATACCTAAACTTAACAACTACACAACTATCTATTAATAAGCAGCAAATATGAGTTTATTGGGTTTGTTAATGGCGAGAACTGGACTTTAAAATAATGCGACACTATTCAACATCTTTAACATAACATTCAAAATAGACTTCAAAAGATTATTTTGCTGTCATTACTATCCATGACCATATGATACTTTGCATTTTATTGTTTGCATTTAGCATTCTTGTTTCCTGACATCCTCAACCCATCAAAACAGACTGGAAACCAATTTTTAAGGTTGCAAACCACCAGTTTAAAACCACTGATATCAAACAAGTGTTCTGCTTTGTATGCCGTTTTACGAGACATTATATACTCCTCTATTGAATCCAATAGATGCACTCCTTGGAATAGTACTTATGTTAGATCTCACCACACAAGAAAACGGTAATTAGATTATTAAACAGCCAATTCTGTCAGAGGCATGCAAACATAATAATGCAATCAGAACTTGAACATGGTCTGCGCCACAATCAATTTTTCCCCTCATATGAAACATGCATTTGCCAGAGCGTCACGCATTTATTCAGAAATTAAGCATCGCTGCACACACAATGAAATCCATTTTGAAAATGAACCCGGGCTGGTAACTGATTCCAAAGCAGACACGACTTGTAAGTCAAAGCCCATGTTTTAGCTCTGAAAAGGAACGGATCAATAGTTTTAGAGGGGTTGTGTTTGGCAGAGACAGAAGCAGTGGAGGGCAGTGCTGCTCTATCACTGATACAGACATTTACAGTGGTTGTGTAAAAGCGGTGTGCTTTCCAATTTTTCATCTGCGCCTTGTGAAATGGTACTTTTGGAAAATGAGCAGCACCACAAGGGATTCAGCCTGACTTTAGACACTCAGAAGTCTAAGTGTTCTTATTCAGCTGTCTGTTTCTTAGCTCTACCTTTCGGGCCATTTCTGGTGAATTTGATAATGATTGCGTCTCCGTTCCTCCAGATGGGCGCAGACAGCATGTTGATATTTTTATCATATTTATTTCTAAGCTGTTCAGTTTTCTTTGTGGGCCGTGGATGGCAGATCTCATTGCTGTCTGCAGCGTCTCTGTTCAGTTGAGCTGTTTGGTTTCTCTGTTTACTCGACGGGAGCCCTTGCCGGATCTGTTGTCTTTTCACAGATGTTTACTTAGACAGATAGGACAAAGCTCAACCAACTAATAATGCTAATTGCTTCCATCTGCTCCGCCGCAGCTGTCAATAGCCATTTTAGTCAATCCCAGCAACCATCGTTCACCCTGCATTCTTATTAGCCGGCCCGCACTGCGTCTGCAGCTGGAGAGAATTCTGCCGGAATGTTCCGGAATGAAAAGATTTGGACGAAAACTAGTTTGTAGATTGGAACAGAGGAGCAAGGTTTAACATTTCAAAAGAACCAGTCGGACCACTACGTGGAAAATCCTTGCTGTTACGATGACCTTGCGCTCTAGGCTAAAACGCAAGAAATCACTCAAAAGGGGCAGACGCTTTTAGCACCTGTTGTGAGGTGGCATTTTTGTGAAGAGGTTTTAAAATCACCACCTCACTGTAACCTTCCTCCAAGAGAGCCCAGAGACAAATGCTGAAAGGTCAGGGGAACGCACTGTGTTGAGTTGTGGAGGGGAACGGTTTCTCGTTAACTGAGAGAAGCGATACAGTCCAATGAGATGAAATGTAATAAAGGTGGCAATTGAGCCCTCTGGCACTGTGAGACAGCAGGAGGTTAAAGCCGAAGTCTTTGTTTTTCTGCAAGATGACGGCTGTAAAAATGCCCTAGTGTTATTAAAGCAGGAAAAGAAATAGTAACGGTCTGGTTTAGAGGGGTGGACGTGAAGGTTGAGGCCGTATCCAATCAGATTAGAGGTTGGTGCACAGAACTGAGTGAGACTGTATTCTTTCATAGACAGCCGTGTTGAAAATAGATTATTTGGAATAGTTGTGAAAGTTGTGTGAATGGGCTTTGTGTGAGCAAGTGCTGCCGAGCCCTTTTGCCGCAATTTCTGTTTCTATGGAAACCGCAACTTCTCCGACTTCCCCATTAGGCTAATTCAAAGCAAGGCAGAGACACAAAATGAAAGCCAGAAAACTATCTTTTTCATAATAAAGTTTATTCTATATTACAAATAGTATTTTGTTCTCGACTGCAAAATAGGAATGCATTATATTTACATACACAGGTATACAATTAATTATAACAAAGTTAGAGAAGCTTGCCTTTCCGCTGGTCTCTCTCTTTCTCGCCTCCCATCAGGATAAATCTATCTTGCATCAAATCTGGAAATATTAAAAAGTCTTTTCGGACAGGTCTGTGTAATGCCTGTTGTAACACTGAGCTAAAAGGACTTTTTAGTTCTTATAAAATGTTTAAGGTGGAAACTTTATCAGGTATTTTGGGTGTAAAGGAAAGGTTAAACGTACATGAGAGATGAAACGTGAAACACAGGATCAGAGTAATGAGGGAATCCAGGAACATATCAGCTTTCCAATCCAATCATCATCAGCTCATTTAAAACCTCTGTGGACTTTATAAATGAGTTCCCAGAAGAAATAATGAAACACTTTCTAGTGTCAATTCTGAACTCATTTCCAAGATTCATTATTCATTAACAAATATCAGTGTTGAAAGATTTACTAAAATAATAATAATAATAATGAAAATACCTAACGTGGTGACAGTGGTATTTTATTGGTTTATCTCATTAAAATCATTAGTCGGGGGCAGCTGTGTACCTGAAATCCTCAAATACCTCAAAACAATCCTCTGTTACTAAGCTACACCAAAAAACAACAAAACAAAAGGGAGCTCAAAGCAGTCACACATACAGAGAGACAATATCCAAAACAACATTAAAAAATAATTTGGTGTAATGCTAATGGAATCCTGAAAACATTAGGTTGCATCAAAATGATTCAAATGCACAGAAAAAGCAGGAATAAAATATACAGACAGATAAGGAGAACAATGACTGAACACATTCAGGGAATCAACTCTTTGGAGTTGCACATTAAAGACGTACAGTAAAAAACACAAATGTAATGTTTTGTGATAGTATGTTAGGTGTCACTGGACTGGCATGTGAGGTTGTCATCACATTTGCCCGGCGTGAACGAGAACTCTCAGATGGACGGCCTTCGAGAAAGGCAATCCACCTGACAGGAAGAGCAAAGGAGTCTGATGGAAGTCTAACAAGAGTTTGGTTTGGTTTAGAAATCCCTAGTAGTATTAGATAAATTGATAGCAAGGCAGTTCATTTCATATCATCCAAATAGGTCAGCATGCAAGGGTATATACTATATCTGCTAAAGGTTTGACCTTAGTCTTATTAGTATCTAACACATTCACATAACATGGTCATGGCAGTTAAATGGAAGGGTCAGGATAAAGGTTCCACCTTAACAGAGGTTGCAATTTTGAAGATGACAGCCACTTTTTCCATCTCGTTCTTCCAAGCAAAAGAAAGAAAAGAACACATCCACATCATCAATTGCAAGGCTTATATTTTTCTGTTTTCCTTTTTTCTTTTTTTTTTTCTGAAGTTTAAATTGAAATACATGCGCTGAAAAAGCCAATAAAGCACCCAAGGTGGACCGGGGCAGATTCTCCACACATTCACATCACCACATAGGGTACGCTGTCAAGGGGAAAGAGGGGTTCAGAGGACAGAGGAAAGGTGGGCAGCTAAATTATCTCTTTCCCTTTGTCAAAGTTACATCCAATACTTGTCACGTCCTCGTCATGCCATCCGTTTGCTTTTGGAGAGGTTAAGCCCAGGTAAGATTCTTCTCTCAAGGCTGCCATCAACACTTTAACAGCAAGCCCTTAAACTTCAGATCGGGATTTCTTTCTCCATTCCCAGTTGTGCAATAACCGAACACGGACACGCAAGGGTAAGTACGGCCTCTGTGCTGCACACAGAATAATGGACAGAAACAAATACGAGGCTGCAGACAGAGCCATAGATTCGTTCTGCAGGTCATAAAACAAACAATGCCTTGTGTTCGCTTTCTTAGGGGTCATTTATTCGCTATGCTCTTTTTTAAAAATTGGGCTCCTTTGGTTTTCTGCTGACCACCTTGTCCATGTGTGGGTTTTTCTAGAGGCTTCCAGAGTGTTCGTTTGGGTGGGACCCTGTGGCAGTTTCAACAACCCACCATTTCCCCATTTAACAGCTAATTCTGAGTAGAATATTTTGTAATTAAAGTCCCCCTACTGGATGTGTGAACTGAGACACCTATTGAATGTGCTTTTTTTGTTGTTAAGATTACTTCGTCCTCTTGCAGCACAGCGTAGGTCCTGGCAACCTCGCTGGAGTACAGAGAGAAGGTGTCGCTCTCTGGAAGAGGTGTGTGTGTGCTTGATTCTAAGGGGGTCGAACCTTGGCTTCTCCTCCACTCATCTGGATAAGAGAGGATCAATTTAGATGTGCACAAGCCGGATAAATGCCGAAATGAAGGCTGGGGGTGAAGTGGTGAAGATGTGGGTATCCCACAAGAAGACAGTTCCTGTCTTTTAGTTTCACTGTCAAGTAAGGTCCTGGAAGAAACAAAAGAATTGAAGCACTAACTTGCCACATCCTGCTAAACGCAGAGGGTTTAAACAAACCTCGCTGTCTTCAAAGTGAGAATAAGCAGTCGGGATTCTCAAGGCTTGATTGTTCTCTTATCAAAGCATATAAATGATCTTGCTTTTCCCATAAATCCAGTGTCCTCGAGGTGTTTTGTGTCTTTTGAAATGGCCCGAATGGACTGCATTCTTCTGATGCATGCAGTACCATTTTTTGTCTCGCGTTTCTGTGTTTAATAAAGGTACTACAATGAACTGGACTCTATATTAGCGTCGTACACTACCATAGTCATAAAAGTCAGAATGAATTGACACCAAACATTGTGGTTTCTGCTTATCAGCTAAATTTTGAAGGCAACAGAAATGTTTTTTTCTTTTCCAGTCAGGGGAGAAGGATGGAGGATGCAGTGACGTGGGACTCGTAGGCAGCCACCCCTCCTCTACACAGCAGAGCAGGATGGCCGCCCACTCTACTGCATCATGGGTAATATAGTCCTTGGCTCCTCCGCCTACCCTCCAGTTCCCATCTCTACTCTTCTAGGAAGCAGAGCTAATATGATGCAAACGCTTGTTTTGTGGGAAGATTGCAAACAGAAGAGATGAAATAGATGGACAGGTCTTCACTCAGGCACGGCTCGGTTTCTGATGGATCTCCCAGTGCACTCTGGGAAATGCGGTCCTCAGCTCTCCAGGCTCATGAAGGCAACCACCTGCTCCAGCTTATAGGCCAGTCTCTGTTTCCTGGCACCATCATCCTGCTCCAGAGCAGACACAATCTGCCAGAGGGAGATGACACATCAGTTACACATGCCTCCAAATAACCACATATTCCTCTCATCTACACGTTTTTTAAATTTTTTTGTATAATATATCTCGGACATGTTCTTAACAGGCATAGTGGTGATTTAACAGGTCCATACCTCTTCTGTATATTTGCCCACATAAGAGTAGATCTCGCTGAGGGAGCTCATGCTGTTGAACTCGTTCATGTGCATACGGGACTGTTCTGCCAGATATGCGTTCATATCCTGATCACTGATCGCAGGCATCTTACTAATGTCAGAGTAATATCTGCAGAGAAACATAGAGAAACAGAAATAGCACAGGTTATTTAATGAATATTTAGAACTTGGACAGGTGACAGGACTTCAGTTCTTGCTGTCTTTTTATACTTCATGTGGAATAAGAATAGCATGTTTCAGGGTCATTTCTGGGACAGAGTGAGAGGTGTCACGCCTCTCCCAATCAGTTTGCCATTTACTTTCTGTGGCAGTACAGCTGCGGCTTACATCAGTGAGTGACTGTGAGTCTTAATGAGCTGCTGTCCTTGAAAGTTTTCCAGCGATCAGCCGAATCTATAGGATGCTGGAAATACTCAATAAATGTTTACCCATGCATATGATGACACTAAACACACTCTAGCACATCCAAAACAAAACGTTCACAAAAAAGCACACTGTTATTAAAAATACAAGTACTCTTCCAAAACCTTTGCCTGGGCAGACAGCATTGCAACAGTCATACTGTATGTGATTTGGAACACCCTAGTTAGGCAAAAGCTTCTTGCATCAAAACTTGCAACTTGCATGTTGATAAGCTAATGCTGTGATACACTAATAAGCTTAAAAACACAGTGCACACGGACAGTTTTTATCCAAAACTTTAATTTTGAATGAAATATGGTTATTGTAGTACATATTTATCTTGCTTCATTCACCACCTTGGATTTTTCCACTCAACACGTCAATGCATTCTGGGATTGCCTTTTCATGGAGGATACATGTGATGCTAAGGGGTAGCATCTTATGAGGCAGTATAATTAAGATGCCAATCTTTTGGAACAGCCTTCATGCCTGGTGAGTGCCCACGATGACTTAAAATTCTGTCTCTGTAGGCAGCTCACTAGGTTTTGGAACAGAGCAACACTATCTGTTGTCTTTAGGTGGCTGGTGCGTGTGAGTGAGTGTGAGTGTGGAGGAAAAGCAATCAGTCACTGTCACCTGCAGCTGCAGAAGCTCTGTCGACTCTTTAATTAAGGCAGGTCATTTACATTTTTAATTCCTGCACCATGCCAACTCCTGGACTCAACACACTGACTGACTAACCGGTGGCGTGCGTGTCTGTTTCAGGCTCCCTTGAGCATCCTGAGTAGCAAGTACGTGCTGCAATGCACCATGGGGCATCAGTGGGGGAGAATGGCATTGTGAAAAATGAGAGATAGTGAGGGTTTGTAATCTCTAGGTATGGCCTTTCCAAAGGAATCTATTCTCCAGTGACAGGTACACCTAAAAAGAGTTTAGCTTCTCTCTCTGCGCCTCTCTGTGTCCAGGCTAATGACTGGAAGCTTGTTTGGCACTAATTAATACCACGTTTAAATGTCAGCTGTTCGTCAGCCAGAACGAATCCATGCTGGCAATTCCCTTGTATCGTGCATATACTGCAAATGGCTAAAAACAGAGTTGCTACATACTGACTATGACTTTTACAGAAATATTAATGAAGAACTGGAAATGGCATTTAAAAATAAATGGCATAAAGATTAGAATTATAATATTTATATGTTAATTACTATATATATATATTTGTGGTGTAACGATACACATATTCATATTGAATCGTTACGCATTACAAAAGGAATGATTCATGGGACTAATCCTATCAAATTTGGAAAATAAAAGAGCTATAAGTGTGTGAAATATAATGTTCTCAGTGCCACTGCGTTCATCAAGACAGCTTAAATGACATAACATGCAACATGCGTTCTGCACAGCAATAACCTCGTCTTGCTGGGGTGCTTGTCTTGTATCGACAATTTCCAGAGTTATCGTCAAAAACAACTATTATTGGCAATATTAAGAGGATTTGGCATTTTCAGTTAATTTAGGCCTGTTATATTCTTATTTTCACTATGCCGGTTATTATTATGAATTTACTTTTCGGCTTATTAAATTAAAATTACAACTAATTTGCCCTGCAATATTAGACTACCACATAACTGACGCGCCGTGAGGATAACTATTTACTCGTCTATTGTAAAAAAATATATATATACAGTGGGGCTCGAAAGTTTGGGCACCCCTTGCAGAAATTGTGAAAATATGAGTAATTTTCAAAAAATAAGAGAGATCATACTAAATGCATGTTATATTTTATTTAGTACTGTCCTGAGTAAGATATTGTGCATAAAAGATATTAACATTTAGTCCACAAGACAAAAAAAATGCTGAAATTATTAAAATAACCCCACTCAAAAGTTTGGGAACCCTTGGTTCTTAATACTGTGTGCTGTTACCTGATGATCCTCGGCTGTCTTTCTGTTTTGTGATGGTGGTGCATGAGTCCCTTGTTTGTTCTGAACAGTTAAACTGAGCAGCGTTCTTCAGAAAAATCTTTAAGGTCCTGCAGATTCTTCAGTTTTCCAGCATCTTTGCATATTTGAACCCTTTCCAGCAGTGACTTTATGATTTTGAGATACACCTTATCACACTGAGGACATTTGAGGGACTCAAACACAACTATTTAAAAAGATTCAAACATTCACTGATGCTCCAGAAGGAAACAAGATGCATTAAGAGCTGGGGGGTGAAAACTTTTGAACACAATGAAGATGGCCAAATTTGTCTTATTTTGTTGAAATATAATTTTTTTCCATTTAGTTCTGCCCTTCGTAAGCAACAGAAGATACTTTTATGTTTCCCGGTACACAAATTAAGTACAATTTGCCTTGATCTTCAAATTCCAAAAGTTTTCACCCCCCAGCTCTTAATGCATCTTGTTTCCTTCTGGAGCATCAGTGAATGTTTGAATCTTTTTAAATAGTTGTGTTTGAGTCCCTCAAATGTCCTCAGTGTGATAAGGTGTATCTCAAAATCATACAGTCACTGCTGGAAAGGGTTCAAATATGCAAAGATGCTGGAAAACTGAAGAATCTGCAGGACCTTAAAGATTTTTCTGAAGAACGCTGCTCAGTTTAACTGTTCAGAACAAACAAGGGACTCATGCACCACCATCACAAAACAGAAAGACAGTCGAGGATCATCAGGTAACAGAACACAGTACTAAGAACCAAGGGTTCCCAAACTTTTGAGTGGGGTTATTTTAATAATTTCAGCATTTTTTTTGTCTTGTGGAATAAATGTTAAAATATTTTATGTACAATATCTTACTCAGGACAGTACTAAATAAAAAATAACATGCATTTAGTATGATCTCTCTTATTTTTTGAAAATTACTCATATTTTCACAGATTCTGCAAGGAGTGCCCAAACTTTTGATCCCCACTGTATATATATATATTAAAAAATCTTTTAAAATTGTTGTATAATGAATTATAGGCCTATAATTAAAATATTATCACTTGAGTTATCAATAAAAAAAATCTATGAAATAAAAGCTTAAGCCCACTTCAAGCACCGACTTTCAAAAACAGCCTGTTTAACACGAAATACTTTTCTTCTCATTTTTTTTCCACTATGTATGGGCCACAAGATAAAATATTAAGAGAATAAATGAAAACAGTTAGCTATATACCGTTATCAGTGTATGTTGAAGTAAATTGGTCTCTCATCGTCTCTGAGTGGACATGCAGCATCAGATACAGAAAGCTATGTCAGATCTGAGATGGTCACTGGCATAACTCTTGTGCAAAGTTTGATATCCATTGACTCGCCTTCATGTTTTAAAACCAAAATTGCGACATTAGCATTCCGTATATATATATATATGCTGGGCAATGATTAATTGTGATTAATCGCATACAAATACAAGTTTTGTTTATATAATATAATGTGTGTGTGTGTACTGTGTATGTTTATTATGTATATATATATATATATATATATATATATATATATATATATATATATAAAGAGACATACACACAGAATATACTTTGAAAATACATATACATGTACATAAAATATCTATTTCATATGTACATAATATATGTATTTACATGTGTTTATATTACATAATAAATATTCACAGTACACATATATTATGTACACAACAAATTTTATTTCGGATGTGATTAATCGTTGTCCAGCACCCTATAAAAAAAAGATTTGTATGAACATGTTCTCAAGGGCATGGTACCCCTGACAGTGAATTTAGCTTCCTCCTCTGTTTTAGGGGAAAGAGGTAAATGAGGCAGCCTTTGGTCAGTGTTTGTCCCTCATTTACCTCTTTCCTCTAAAACAGATCAACCCCTGCATTTATGAAGACATGAAAGGATCAAAGGCAGCACTTCAGCACCTGTCCTTGACTCTCTCGCTTTCTTTCTGTCTTTTTTGCTGGGTAATTTTAGCATGGCCCTCTTCATGTGCCCTGCAGTCTTGAATGAGTGTACGAGTCTCAGCATGGTGTGCATTTCTAATCTGTAACTCTCTCTTCTCAAATCATCTGACAAACAGAAAACAGAAGGACTGTCTCAGTTCGCACAGATTTGTCACCTATCAGGATATCACCGAAAACAACCAATTAAGGAGCAACGTGAGAGCTGTAACTCAGAACAAAGAATGTATCTTTGAGAACGTATTTTACCTGGTTTACACACGTAGATGTCAGCACCTATAATTAAAGAAGGCTTTTCTCACCTCAGTAGGCACGTTTTAGTATGATCTCAGTCCTTAAAGATGTGTAACACATTAGCTAATGCATGAAAATGAGCTTTCTCTCCATCTCAGCTCTTTTGTAGTGAATGTGAGCTGGCAGCATGATTACACTCTTATCATTTTCCCCATCACGCTCGTCTGCCAGCTACCCATCTCCTCCTGAAGCCTCTAATATCTCACGGCAAATAAACACGTTAGTCAGAGGCTGAGGGTCAGTGTGCGTGAGCAGAGACACACGGCGCTGATGAGTTTTATCAGAGCTGTTTACTGTAGGGTGGTGGGCTGGAGTAGACCAGCGCTGTGTGCCGAATTGAGCACAAAACAATAGAACCATTTAAAGCTCTTTCACTGTGTCCAAATGTGCTTAATTCCATATTATATAGCATGTGGGGAAAAAAAATCATAGCATTCAAAAAAGAGTTGACGAGAAGTACCATGGGAGCCATGGGAGAGGAGATGTGAATGAAAGGGATGCTGGTAGGTCATGTGACAACATCTGCATTTCATTCATACTATCTATATACTCTGATGAGACAAGGGAGACACTGTCTCCTCAAAACATTGACTGAGAAAAGAAATCCATAGTACAATAATAAATCAATGCCAAAATATAACATTAAAAAGTGTATAAATAACTTGCTTTTTTTCTAAAGAAACATTGTCCAACAGACCCCTTAAACTTGCAAAGCATGTGGTGAGTTTCGTGGGGGTGAAAGAAAATGAATGGGGGCAAGTCATGGGAGAGGAGGCAATGGCTCCATAGCGATATGATTGAATATGATTGATTATGTTCGGAATGCATTAAAGGTAATGACCCAGATGCAGTACCTACTAGACAGCATGCAATTTCGGATGCAGCTTTTTACAGTCATTGCATATAGGAAGATGGAGTTCTTTAGCTTTATTTACCCATGATTCTCCTTTTTTGGCATTGTTGAACTCAAGAGTTTCTGACCCAGTGGATTGTGGGAAAAGCAGAAAAGTTTGTCTCTCTCACCAAACAGTGACTAATTGCTCTGGTGCAGTGTTGGGTAGACCCAGAAGATCTACTGAACCACAATAGAGCTGCAATTCATCATCCTGGAGCTCTACAACACACTTCAGTCTGATTACCAGCAGCTACACACACACACACACACACACACACACAACCTGCAGGACATAATAAAATACTGGGCTCTTATTCACACCGATACCCACACAAACACTGTATCTTTGCATCTCCTCTGATTAAAAACAGTGCACCTTATAAATAGTTTCTCATTCTCCCACACACTCACACTAAAACATTCTAGCAGTTTCTACAGAATTGCTTCACAATAAGACCTTAGAACCATGCAAACCATAGGAAATCTACTTTCCTGATAGGTGTTTGTCAGGTTGCAGTGCTCCACCAGATACCATGAATGACAGTCTTTAGGTTTGCCTGTTTAATCACTTATAAACATAGTAATGCTCTTGCTCACCTCTCCACCCAGCTCTTGTAGCTGGGAATGTCCTTGGCATACAGCAGCTTGTTAGAGGGGGAGTCTTTGCCCAAGCGGTGCTCTGACGTCGAGCAGGAATCCATGAAGGTTTGCGCTACCACAGACAGACAGGCGTCCGTGATGCTGCTCTTATGGATGTCGAACACAAACTGTGGGTTCTTGATCACATTCACCCAGAACCGTAGAGGTAGACTGTGGAGAGCAGAGAATGTTTTAATGGCATTGTATTTTCAAAAGCTCTTTTAATGCATGAGAAAGCAGTTTTGGAACAGGAAGCAGTGGCTTTATGAAACCTCAGACTGCTTTTAAATGATCTGAATATATATTGACTAGATAGATACTGATAAATTAAATTTTAATTTAGATGTGCAGATTCAATTTTTCCAGTCTGAAATGGCACCATGAGTATTTGCGCCATACTACGAGAGCTTTACTAATACATCTCATATTAGTTTGTTTGTATCTGAGCTCTCCCCTGCAATTGTGCACCAGTCCAAAACAATAAACGTATACAAGGCTACTTTATACCCCTGCCCATTTGTGCAAAAATGAAATCAACTTTGCACGTGCACGTCTCAAGGGTCTCAGATGTTGTTTGGTCTGGGACTTGTGTCAGAGACTGCAGAGTTCTCATTAGTTTTCAAGACAGCTTGGCTTTTGTCTTAGATAACAAAAACTGAAGAGAGGAGACGAGGGACTAAGAAAGGACACTGCAGTGAAATGGACGCAGTGTTTCGCATCAAAGGAAAAGAGAGAGAAAACAGTCAACAAAAGCTTTTCCATAGCAGCCTCCTTTCTGTTGCCCTCTGAATTCATTCAACAATAAAAACTGCACCAAAGAGGATTTAGAGCGCAAACCATGTATTATGACTCCCAAATTAATCAGAGAGAATCAACTGGGATTATCTGCGCTCTATCAAAAGGATATCAATGCTTTAACAATGAGCTGACACTCTCGTAAACCTGCCACAGCTGGCATCTGTGAAGATCATATTCTCTGTACAGAACAAAAAACAGGACGTGCCTAAAGCGCCATACTTTAGAGAGCTCTCAGCGGAGAGAATGAGTGGATCAGGAGATGGGAATGATGTCTGGATGGACTAGATCCCAGCTAAATATAGCACTCAGCTCAGCGCAGCCCTCTCTGGGAAAAGCCTCACATTCTTCTGTCAAATCTTTTGGGTTTCTTGTGTAAAGGTAGAAATATTTGTAATTTGTGAAATGGTTCCGATGTCATAGGGAACCACTGCTTAATGTCCAATAGAGTGCCTAAAATAATGTCTAATTTATCTAAATATTCAAACTAGTTGATTAGTGAGGTTTATCTAGAAATGCATTTGAGGTCAGGTGAATTGAGGTGAACCTAATTCTACAGGACATTAAATGTGCGATCACATCATTAAAATTCTGTGAAACTTCTGCCAAATTTCACAGGCAAGAAAGGTGCACCGTGTTGACCAACTTGAACCCATTGTGAAATCTGCATGGAAAAATCTTTTTTTTTCACCTAATTGTGTGGAATCCTAATGAAAAAACCCACAAAAATTTTCTGAACAATGCTGAACGTGACTGCAACTTGGACCAATCGACTAGTCTATTTTGAAAAGATGTGCTTTTTGACTAAAGTATGTAACAGCATCAGATGAATAGCACATTGGTAGCCACTGCAATGTGCCAATGATCATTTGCATAGTTTAACTTTTTTAACTATGTTGCATCATCACCGTTGCCTCAAATTTCCAACTCATAAACTCATTGCAACAAATCACTGTCAGTGTGCACACCCCTTCAATACTAAAGCAATAGCATTCATTTTGTTCATCTGCATTTTGAGTAGCTCAACAAAGAGAGTTAATTTTACCACATTAAACAAACTGCTCTGATTATCTGTATCTCTGCATTGACAGCTTCTACTTTGATTGACAGGCTGTACCGCCCAATCCTCGCCCAGTCACAAGAAAGACAATGGCATGATGGATGATTCACAAGCGCCTCGTCCATCAGCAATCCATCTCTGCCTGGCTTTGGTTAAAGATCTGATGCTTAAGGCTTCCTTTGATGCATCTGAAGACGAGATTTGTAACAAAACTGGGGAATCCATCATTTAAGTTGTGATTTATTTGAATGAATCCCTTTGGGTTTGCTAAAAGTCAATCTAGATGTTTATGGGATTCACACAGAAAGGACCCCACCCACTGATAGTGCTGTAAATTTGCATTTGCTTTATGCATTGTTTTAGCACTAGATTCACCTAATCTATGTGAATCATATGGCCTTTTAAAATTGTTTTTAGGTTCAATGGTTCAAATGTGCTCGATTATGGGTGGTTAGTGATTAACGATTAAAAGTTTTTTGCTGAAATACTTGATTTGGCCAGTTTAGACTGTTATTCTCGCCACTAATATTAAATAAGTGTTTGTCTGTGTAGGACACACTCAAATAAGAGGACAAGGAAGAGATTTGGACATCATAAGTTGCCATCCGGATTGTCTGGAAGTCTCTCATTTGCAAAATCAATCAAAACGAGAAAAGCCTCACTGCACCCTGTAAAAATAATTTCACTTCCCCATTAAGAACAATAATAACTGGTAAAGAGAATTGATGAGCAAACACTAACAGGCTGTAAACAAAATAGTGATTATGCCTGTGCTTTTATGGCCAAAAGCATTTAGCTTTAGAGTGTTCAAATCCTCTATAGACAGCAAATATGCCCCACCCATGGCTCTGGTCCAATTAACGACTTGTGTGGTGGCAGCAGCACATCGAGCCACACAAATAAAGCTGAGCCTGTTGTTTTGTGCACAATATCTGAAAATGGAGCTATTTCATTCTCTGTGAGAGACATTAGTTGTCAGCAAAAAGCTGGGTAGCAGTGCATTAGTCCTGTAGAAGACCCTCTCACACGCATTAAAAAATATCACAGATGCCACAGTGGCATCGGGCTGTAATGCCCGGCGATGAGTGTGAGATGATAAATCGCTATTTAACGTTCCACTCTTTGCGAGAACGATTCCATTAATGTGCAATGCAAGAGTGACCCTCTGTGCTCTCCTAAAACACTTAACGCTCTCAAATGGCCCCGAAACACACTGCAAGGGAAGACGGGGAGAAATTAGGTCTATAAAACAGAGCAAATAGGGACTGTACCCACCACCCCCCTGCCATGCCCTCACATCAATATCATCACTTTATCCCCCATAGCCCTTTGGGGTGGTGCGTGATGGGACGTTGGTAGAGGCTAATGATAGATTACCACTCATTACATGTAATGCCAAGCTTTCCTTTCCCCTCTCATCCACTCCACCCCCTCTTCCTTTCTCACTCAATCTGCTAGTTGTTTATTTAACCCCCACAACCCTCTTCCACCATGGGGACATGCCTCTAAATTGGTTGGGTGAAATTAATTTGGAAACGAGCTTTATTAATTCCTCTCATACTCATTGCCATGGTGATGTCCATGGTTACAGCTACATTAGCGGCAGTTTCAAGGTATCTGCTTTTATGGGTCTGTTACTAGAGTTTTGCCATTTTTAGTTTATTTTTAATTTAGTTTGCATTATATATGGACCTATTTTTCATATATACATTTTATTCAAAATTATATGAGGTTATGAGGCCTCTTACCAGTTGCTCTTCCATGTGTGTCTGACATGCGGGTCGTGAATGCTGTGCTTGTCGGCCTGCTCATCCAGGAAGTCAAACATGTACTTGATGGCAAGAGGAAGGGCACTTCCTCTGTGTGCTGTGCTGAAGATGGTCTCAAACAGGTCGTCCACAAACTTCTGTAGAGTGCCCTGAGGAACCACAAAGAGATGGAGAACAGGGTTAATTTTCATCCATCCCATCCAATTCACTCTGTGTCCTATGCCTTATTTGAATGACAAATACACTTGTGTTATCAGCATTACAGAGGCAGGCCATATACGAAGACCCTGCATGGACCTGATATTTAGCAATGACATGAGCTGCTGTGTTCCTCAGAACAGTTATCTGTGTTTATGAGTATTTGTGGGCCAGCTGTCAGTAATCCCACCATCGAAACCAGCGTTCCTGAATCAAGCTCTTAGATAGAGAAAATGTTACTTTGAGTTCACCTTTAATATCACGTAACAGAAGCGATTCTGCCTAAGCTGCTTTGTGCGGATGGATTAACGTCCACCCCGCACCATTGACCCTAATTTGATTTAATGGCAGCGAGTCTAAGAAGGAGAGAAGACGACAGAATCTAATCCACTTGTAATGAAAGAACTGATAGGATGCACGGAAGAGAGAGAGAGGAAAGTATCAAAAAGCGCCACCCGTATCTCGCAGCCAGCACCGGCTTCGCATCCGGATGAGGTGTGCACAAGGCACAGCACACAAAATCCTATTTCCGTTTGAGCAGACGGCAAGAGTCGACGGGGAAGAAGAAAAAAATCCCGTTAGCTGACAATCACGACAATAATTCTACTGTGTCCCAGATCCCTGACAGCTTATCTTTTCCCTATGAAGATGAAAATACATATTTCTCACTCGCGCCCTGTATCAACGCAGCGACAGCTGCAGGAGGCAGGCAACAGGGATGGCAGCGAGGGTTCTGACAGGTGTCATCCTGTGTGACGACTGACATCATCATTAGTCGCCCAGAAACCAAAGTGGCTATTTGCAGCCGTTTGAAATGTACCTGGTCATTATAGCGCACTTAAAAGCATGCTATCAGACACAGGCAGGCAGATGGAGAAGCATTAAACTTCAAATAATCATTTTCTGGACAGGTGAGGAAAGAACATTTGTGTAATTGCAAACAGAAAGAGGAGGGAAAAGTGCAGAAGACAGAACGGTGGAGGAAGAAAGATTAAATAAAGCCTGGCATAATGGAGGGAGATGGAAAAAGGTGAAGCTCACCCATCCTCAGAGACACTGATGGACCGAATGCGGAAAGCATCAGCACCCCAGGCAGATCACTGGTATTTATTGCAGGGGTGAAAGCCAAACAGTCAATTACTGTGCTGTCACACCAATCATTTTTCACCAAGAGAGATGGTGTCTGCGATAAACTGGTTATTTCACAGAAATAATCCATCTAAAAATATGACACACAGTCTGCAAGTGGAGTAGGGTAATCATTAGGGCATTTGTGCATGTGTGTATTCGAAAAACTTCATGTGAAACTCCTGCTTGGTTACATCAGGAACATTTCTTGATGGTCAGAATCACAGACACATGCAGTTCTGCAAAAAGCTGGTTTCTGTGCCAGTACTTCAGTTTCCCAGCCTTTTGGAAAACATGGACAGGGGCCTTCCCATCCAAGTTTAACAAAACACTAAATCACAACTATGGGGTTTCTTTGTGTATCTTCTATCTATGCTTTTCTGCAAGTGAGGGATCAGTACTCTGTTTACCAGCTCTGATGTGACGTCAAGTCAGTCAGTGTGAAACTAATGGAAAAAAACAGACAACCTGCAGTTTGGAGCAAACAGCATAAACAAAAACCATCTGACACTCTGGCCTATTGCGACAATCACTAACTCCACAATCTTGCCATTTGATCTCGTTCTAGAAGCTTTGCATGTTTCAGGAAGGATTAGATCTGTTCACAACTTCAACCCTTTTCGGGGCCGTTCCATACGTTCTGGCATGTGTCTGACGACTGGAATATTAAACATGGTGGCAGAGCTTACCTTGGTGGCCAACAGTCTGGTCAAGTAGATCTCCGAGACCATCTTGCTGCCACGGTCTCCCTCCTTCTGGTCTCCATGCTCATGGTTTTTCACCAGATGCCACACCTTGACGCCGCTCTCCAGGTCAGGTGTGATCATTGGTGTGCGGGAACGCAGGCTGTCCGGACTGCCCGTGTACTTGATCATGTTTTCTGTTGGAGTGAAAAGACAAAGACCCATCAGATGACGGTTCCTCCTCAATCTTCCTTTGCTGTCAATTGTCCCATGCAGCTGTTCAAATCAGTTCCTATCTGTACAAAACACATTGCCTCTTGTTGTGCAGTACTCCAGATTGGATATGAATCATTTAGAACGTATAGATGCTTAATTTTTCATCCCTCGTCCTCCAGCTCACTTTCTCTCTGGCGAACGTGCGCGTTTGCTCACTTTGGTGGACACAAAATCGAACAGGTGTCAAGCCAGATGAAATATTCATGCTTCAGCCAATAGGGAGAGATCAGCCATGACATTTTAAAAAACACAGAGCTCAATGAATGTTTACACAGTGTGAAAAAAAATTGATTGGCAAAGGCCTGATTTGGTAAGATAAAAAAAGGGTTCAGTGGCAGATGCAACAGAAATCAATCTCTCCAGGGGAAAGAAGCAGAGAGAGAGAGAGAGGAAGATGAGGATCCTGATAAAGAAAGACAATAACACCTTCAGGAAAAGAAGAGGATGACAAACAAAAAAGGAATGATGTTGAGTGTGTATATATGCATTTCTTCCCTGGTGCTGTTCACACCGCCTCAATTTGGAGTTCAAATATTCAAGACTTGATCAAATTTCGCGAGTGAGTGTTGATATATGCTGCATTAACCAAACAAGTTGTCTGTAGCACAAATTGTTCATTATAAGCACTGACTCGGTGAGCGTAGCCTATATTTGGTACAGATCTAATTAATAACCAGCCTCACAAAGGTCTCACAATATGTCTTTCCAGGTGCTTCAAAAGGTGTCTCTTGCTGAACCTGTTAGAAGAGCCTCAATGTCGTTTGAAGCTCATTCTGAAAGAGTGAAGTGATGTATGGCATTTTCTTTCTATCTTTCCCATCAGTCACACTCCCTCTCTTCTTTAAGGCTCATTTAGAGTGGAGGAAAGTATATGGAGATGAGATGATTTTAATGGTCTATTTGATGTCTATTTGGACTGCTCGGACAGCCCTGAGCTTTGATCTTGCACTTTATCAGACCCAGTCGTACTGATGGCGGGTGAATGACAGCGACGGATTCAGAGTCTCAGGAGGGAAGTCAAGTGCAAAGAGACTCATTTTCCCTGCTTTCCCCTTTGTATGCTGCAAGACTATCTCGGCTCTCTCCACATAATTCTGTTTGAGCTTCGTTCCTGGTCTCTTTTGTGAATGGCTGAGAAATTACACATTTAACATCTTTTACCTCCGAAAAACAAGACCGTTTTTTTTAACTCCTTTTCTGTTCTTAGTGACGCTCAGGTGGAATGTTACCATAACCCTCTGAAGAAACTCTAGTCAGTTGATTATTGTTTTATAAAGTGGGCCGTATGTTTTGTTTCGGAGATATGGATGCATTTTAAAATTAGAAAATGAGTTGACAAACACAAACCATATTTGCTAGCAGAGGTTCTGGAGACAGTGGAGTTGTTGACAGAGTTGTATGCGGTGACCTGCTTTGGTACGAGAGCTACCACAGAATTATCAGGCACCTGCGGACAAAGAAACAAAGATTATCATACAAAACATTTCAGACATCTTTAAAAAAGCAAGCGTGATGTCTAGAGCACCTTAATGGTAGCATAAAATTTGGGTCATTGGTCCAAAAATATATGATTTCTCATCTAGGTAAATGCTACACTGCATGAGTGAGGGACGGGAGGAGATAATCTGCTTCAATTTCAATAAGTCCCTTCCGGTGGGATGGGTCAGCTATTTAACTATATGCCTCAGCAACTGCTAACCACAGTAAGCCTTAGCATGCCAAATTCAATTAACACATGGGGGCCTCTACTCCCCAACCACACATGCCTCCATCCACATAATTTGCCATTGGATGCCTGCGGCGCTTACAGGGTTAATTGAGGTGACTGTAGATCTAGATGATGTGGGCTCAGAACTGCATGGGGACCCAAATCACAGCAGGAGGGAGAATATGGGCTTCAAAGACCATTAGGACATTATTCTTACACTCTTAACCTGTTTTCTCCCCGGACAAACTTGACATGAAATCATCCTCATTTACTCCCGTGGCCCATGAGGACAGCTGTCCAAACTTCAACTGAATCAAAAAGATATTTCTCACACCTCAGCGTAGATGAACGACTGTGGGAAAGGAGACTTCAGACAAGGGCTATATTTCCCTGGAAAGGGGCAGTTTAGAAAACAGCAGAGATTTTCTCTTTTATCTTTCCTCTGCGGGCAAGTTTACGCTTTAAGAGAGACTCCGTGTTCCTGATAACATTCAGACACGTCAGATATCCGAGATGGGGCTTATACAACCCCAATGTGAAACTTCCTAAGAAGACATCAAAGATTTAACGTCAGAGCCAGATGCATTTGTAGCACCTCGATTTGGAGGAAAGTATCAAAGATGACTTAAGACATACATTAGAAATGCACAGAGGATTCCTAAATATTTCGAATAATTTAATGTTGTATACTAAACAAGGGGAATTTGGTACTATTACAATAGAATGGAAGTCTGTCATGAGCATATATTTGGTGCAAGGACAGAAATGAAGAAATGGAAGATGGTACGGGGTGCACGGAGGGTCTCTTTCCCCCTCTTCAGCAACTCTAACAGGCTTAGGGTGTCTGATAGCTTTTTTGTCAAGGATAGCATGCCCTCCCCGACTGAAAATAAATTAACTTCTGTCTTCATTATCTCATCTCCGATTCCAATCAACAGTTAATCCATCCTGCCGCTTGCAGCCCTGCACCCATGCGCCGCCCCATGACATTTAATTTGAGTACTGTGCAGACTCCTCTCTCTCAAAAAGCTCATTTGGAGGGTGGCTTAGGGAGGAAATTATTTACACCATAATGAAGCGCCGCCTGTCTCCTCTCCACCCTAAACTGCCCCTCGCAATTCTCACATTTTGAGTGTTTATATAACTGCAGATAGACAGATTTTATCAGTCCCCTGATGAGACAGCACTGCCATACCTGACCCCTGAAACTCGATGGTCCCTGTCCAACACGTTGGAGATCTGTCAGTCAGAGTAGGTTTTCTAAATGACCTGGAGGTGCCTTGACTGCACCCTATTATACCGGTCAACGGGGGCATAAGTGTTCGATAGGGCTGAGATGCAGTGAATGTTAACTGTTAATGTGTATGTTTCCCTAAACTAGATCAACTAAGACACACCAACCAAAAGCAATTCCCATCACAGAGTATCTTTTCTCTGCTCATTCTTTTTTGTGTGCTAATCACCTCATAAAGGTTCCTTGTTTCATCTGAGATGAACATAAATAGAGCATTATACTTCTGAGCTTCATGAAAGACATTCAAATCTCTTTGTTCCAGTATTAGTTACTCTGTCAGAATCTGCACTATTATTGAAAGCCCACGCCAAAAAAACTCACGTCACGCAGAGAGCTGTTTATCAAAAGTCATTAGCTAGATCATCTAACCTGGGTGTCAAGCTACAGATCCGCCTGCACCTGCATCCCGCTGCTGTCAGATTAAATGTACTGGGACATCTGGAGATGCTGCTTTAAATAGAAACCAGCAGGTACAATGCTCATCCTCCTTCTGATTTAAGATAGATTTCAAAGGCTCCAAACAATCTTTTGGAACAGCAGATATCTTTATATGCACTAACTGAAAAAGATTTCAGTCTAAAACAGAAAATAACCTCTTTAACAATTTTTCTCACATGAAGCCTTGAAGTAGATGGTAGGGATGTTAGAAAGAAGAAAGAATGTACCCCTTCTGAAGCATTCATGTCTTGGACCTCTGGCAGTATAAAAATCTTAAACTGAACACCTCGTTACAGGAATAAGTTTACCTGGAAACGTGTCTGGTTGTGAATACTGCATACACAGGATCTTACCTGGTAGTGAGTCAGCATGTTGAGTCTTTTCCAGTCACACTCAATCTTTGTCGTGACATCTTCATCTTGAAGAATGACTCGTACTACTCTGCCTTGACGCCACTCTGCAACAAGAACACAATGATAACATCCAGTGATTAATACTCAAACTAATTTTGAAAGTGCAGCAGAACCAATTAAATTCAATTCACATGTATTTGTATATCACTTTCTACAAGAGCGATTGTTTTAATGCAGCTTTACAAGAGCATGTATTGCAATGATGCAATGTCATTTGTTCCTAATGAACAGGGAATCTTATAATTATAAAATATTAAATTATACTGTATCATTAAAGATATTAACTGTTTACAGAGTGAAATAACTTGTATAATTGCCTCTGAATATTAATTGGACACAGAAAGTATTCCAAGGACAAAAACTTTAGCAAACCACAGCAATTATTTTTCTTTGAAATATTTTCAATGCATTAAGCCACTTTAAGCTTTCACAATCAAGCAGACACACCTACTGTGATGATAAATTTGCTGCTATTTATAGTATACAGTAATCTTAAAAATGATTCTCTTTATTTTATTCAGCTTTGAAAGAAAAAGTGGAGCTAAAACAACAATAGAAGAAAAGAGGCAAGGGACAAAGGCTATACTGAGACAGAGCAGGAGAAAGAGATAAAAACGAGAGAGAAAATAAGGAGCATTTGAGAAAGGGAGGAAGGAAAGGAAAGGTAAATTAATCTCTTCTGCCCTTTGTTAGAGAGCCGGGCCTTCGTGGCCAGTGGATCGATGGGCGTGATTACAGCCACTGCTGAAAGTCACTTCCTTTTTCATCTGTAGTGGGTCGAGCATCCTGAGCCCAAACGGCCCTGATCGACCGCGCTAAGCCTCCCGCTGAGCTTGCTCTTATTGTAGTTACAGAGCTCACTAGAGATGCACAACAAAATGCGAAGATATTCTCCCACCCTCCCCTCAGCACCCACCAGCCACTGTCTGCAGACTCAGCAAAAACAGCAAAGTGAAACGGCAATGCGATGGAAATCAGCGCTGAATGAAATAAACATATCCCTTTGCAATATGATGTACAGATAACATGGCCAGGAACAAGAGAGACGTCTCTCTCATTTTTTTTTTTTGGACTCCCCTCTGCTGCAAATGAATGTATGATTGGAACGCTAGAGAAGCGAGGCCTCTTCATGCCGCCTGCTGCTATCGTTCGCTCTGATCCCAACCAGAGAAGCAAAACAGCAATCACAGGCAAGATGATGAAGCATGTCTCCGGGTGATGAGAATAACTTCAAATCTCCAGGAGAGGCCCGACCATTGTTTTATATCTCACTACAGTGCTGTCTATAAACATGCAAATGAGCCTCGGCTCGAAGCACAAACAGAAAAGTAAACAGAGGGAAGAATAGAAGCTAAAAGAAAAAGAAAACTAGAAGAAAAGCCAGAGGAAAAGAAAAAAGTATAAAGAAAGATGTGAGAAAAAGCTAAAAACACAAAAGAAAAAAGTGACTAAAAACTACAAAAAAGAAAATAAACTTAATAAAAGTGAAATGAGAAGGACAGAATAGAAATGAAGATAAAATATTGCTGAAAGCAACAACAGCAGCAGGATATAGCTGGATAGAGAATAAAGCCAAAGAGATTGTTAAAATAGAGACTGAGATGGGCTGAAGTGCATTGATTTGTCTGCATCACTCTCTCCTTCTTTCTCTCTACCTTCTCTCCCTCCATCCCTGCCCTCAGGGGACTGTGACAGAGAGAATTAAAAACAAAGGCAAGGGACAGAGACACTCCGGTCCAATCTGTCTCAGAGGGATCGAGGAGATGGAGGCTACCTCATTCCTATTACCCATTATCTTTATCTGGCTCCCGGATCAGGGCCAGAGAGTGTGCCGGGGCTCAGGAGACCCTGAGATCCGTTTACGGAATGCCGAGATGCCTCCTCTCAACCAGGGACCACCATTGCTTTATCTTACAACACACTCACAGACAGTCCTACAGACATCGTCCAATTCTCCCCCCTAATAAAACAATAATAAAACAACACGCTTGCCCGCTGGGGCCCATAAAAGCATTTTACAGAGGAGAGCCTGTCAAAAGAGGGTAAAATTATTTCTTCACTTATCATGGTCCTAATCCCTTATGGATAGACTATTGTTAGGCTACGACTAGAAATATGTCAACGAAAAAATAGATTGGTCCAGTCAGTGTGGAAGGTGTAGTGTACAGAATAAACAATCAGATTCTCATTTGGAATTTGTGGAAAAATAGATCTGCACGGATCAGCCTACCAATTTTTTTCCCAGTACTTGTAGTATGCTCCCACCTGTCAATTAGGTGTGTATAAATAAACTCACATACCGTCACAGTTGATATTTGTTTATCAGCATGTATGTTTAACAGATGCATGGAGGCGGGAAGAGCTTAGTAGTAAAAGTGCTGGAGTTGTAATGAGTATGTTGCCAGTTCAATCTCCAGAAATCAGAACAGATTAACTTTAAAATCACGGCATCTTCAATGAACTTTGGGTTAGCCTGTTGGAATTTGGTTGGAGGATGTAAAATCTGCTTTGCAATACAAAAGTTATTCATGAAATCAATGTTTATTGGCATGTTCAATCACTTCTGAGCAAGACTAAACCAGAAAAAGGATATTTAAGATGGATCCTCTTTGATACTAATGTATTGTAAGCTTTTGGCTTTGGATAAGGTGGTGTGGGAAATAACAAAATGTGCAGTTTGGAGATGGAAGGTGTGTAAAACATATTTGTAGTTCCAAAGGTTTGAAGTTAAAATTCTAGAGAAGACACGGATCCTCAGCTGGTATTATGTAATTGTATAAGCCACTTTTGTACAGTATAGGTGCATTGACCCTGCTTCGTCTCATGTCTCTATAGATAAAAAGTGTATACCAATTGTCTTTGCTAGTGGAGTGTTTTTTAAAGAATTGGGCTAATAATCCCAGGGTCAGTGAATTGAATCCCATAAGGGGCGATTTATGGACTTTATTGTTGGAACCTCTATCACGATTATGCCCTAGGACCCTGTCTGTCAAATGAGAAATAACAGAATTTGAGATAGGCCGATATTGATACACCGGTCACCTTGATTTGACCCATCATTCCACAAACATCAATGTCATTGATTCACGCATTGAATCTCCTGTGCAAGAGCAAATGAAGGGCTGATGAGGAAAACAGATCTTAAAGGGTAAAGGCATCTAATGTTATTCTTACCTAGGTCCATGTCAGAGGCTTTTGGTCTGTGCGAGTAGGGCACGTTCTTGTAGATGGCGTCCAAGATCTTCTCTTTCACCTGGCTGATAGTGTCACAGTTCAGCACCTTCACCTGCACCTCTGGGCTCTTCTCATTGTCTGGATGCATGCAGTTCACCACCTACACAACACAGCACAAAATTACACCAATTAGCCCACGTGTGGGGGAAACATGAATATTTATGTGGCTGTAAAATGATCTTTCTGCATGAATTGAAATGTATTGAGAGTTTAAAGAATGCTTAAATGCATCCATGTATGTGATATGACAAATTTCTGCTAAAAGGTTTAACCAAGCTGTACGAAGAGCTTGTAACATGTACAGTATATCTACTGAGGCCATATAGTAACTGATCTAAGATCTATGCTTAACACCTAATAGATCATACTTTAAAGGATGACAGTTGTCTATTCAAACCTGTAAAGGTTCACTTTTGTGAACGCAGTCAGCCGACGTAATGGCACAAACGTAAAAACCCATTGGCCACCCTAAGGGAGCCGTCACCTCACTCACCTCAGCTTGCAAAAGTATGCAATTAACGCTCTAATTTTCCTCATCTAAGTTCCTGTTAGAATCTCTGTCTCCCATGATAGCCGTCATTAACGCCACCAATGGTACTGTCATCATCATCAGACGTAATTACAAAGCTCATAGTTGGTATATAAAGGCTGTGAAGGCCTTTGTTGGTGTCTGTTATGATAAAATGCACACACACTGCAAAAGAGCTCATGTACTTACAGTCCAGTAGTATAATGGACTCTCCTGAAGGACCAAAACCAGAATCAATACAATTAAATGCACTGTGTGTGGGCTGTAAGGAAAGGCTTTGACAGACCTCTAGAAGGGGTAGAGCGTGTTTCCCCACAGAATAACCTCTAAACAATAAAGGCCAGCGCTAAGCCCTCTCTTGGACTAAAAAGCTGTCGGAAAAGCTTTTGCATTGAAAACAAAACCAAATTTGAATCCAGATCAAAGATCTGTATCTAGGTGCCCTGAAGTTATAACAGGAAATATGTGTAGAAGAAGAATTAAAAATAGTATGAAGGATTTTAAATCTGTACTAAAATGTTGTGGATGTTGATTGGTCAGTATAATGTTACCACTCATATCTTATTGTTTAAGAAAGAACTGACTGGAAAATGTCCTCGATATCTTTCTAGGGAAGGCAGAATGTGCTATTGGTAGTGGCTTGCATTGTGGTGAGTCTGCAGCCGTTTAAGTGTTTTGGAAGTGAGGACAGAATGATGAAGCTGAAACGGCTCCAACAGTCATCAAATCAGTGCGGTGTTCAAAGGAATGGGTCGGATGCCAAGAGATGACACTATTTGCCACATTCCTCCTCTTTCGTTTTCTTAGTCTCACACAGAATACAGATTACCCTCCTGATGTGCAGTCCCAAGTAAACAGCCCGTCCTGGCATACGTGCAGCCCTGACAGCATGGGCTTAGCTCATGCCTGTCACAGTGGCCAGCCAAACACAGCACTGCCAATCACCACAGAACAGCAGACAGGTCAAAGGTCATAACAAGCATGCGTGTTCCCTGTCAGGCGTGAAGACTGTGGGCATTGCATGCTGCGTCAACCCAAACAAATTACCTTACCCTTCTCTCTACCTCCACACCTGTCTGTTTCTGAATGCTTTCATGCTCCTTAGCCTCCTTTCCACCCAGTTATCCTCGTCTTTTTCTTTATTCCTATTTTAGTTTACTTAGTTTACTCTCCTTCTCTATCCTTCTAAAACTGTTCCCTCTTTCCTTTCTTCCTCCACGGTGTGGTTCGGAGCCTTACCAGTGTCTTGTAATCAATTTGCTGTCTGATGAGCTTGTCTTCACTGAGTGAGTAGCGGGCTTCTCCGGTGATAGAGTCGATGGGGCCTTTTTCCATTTGTTGCTTTATGGCACAGAAAAGAGAGAAGAGGGGCTCCCCAGCACATTCCTTCATGAGGAAAAAAAAGACACTGTCACTTTCAGTCTCTTAAATTTCACACCAACCACCTACAGAGAATGTGGGCTGTCATTACATCATTCAGTAACAGTAATAGACATTTTGAAAGGAGCTTTACAGTTGTGGCGCTAGTGTGTCAATTTCAACTGACGTAACAATTTCACTCATATGGATTTCAGTAATAGTTAAACTCGATCCCTGGAGGAAAGACAGACAGACAGAGCTAGGACCCAATGTTAAATATTGTAAAAAATAATAATTTGTTATGATTATGACACATGCCGTGGGGAAAAAATGTCTATTCTTAATGGCCAGATCTGTACATTTACATCACAAAGCCAGTAAATAATCATTTTATGTTTTAATTTACTACATACATTTTAATGTGGCAGGGACAATGAACATTTAGATAAACATTACCTGTAACTATTTTTGAAAAAAAAAATTAAATGTACAAAAAACAAAGATCAAACAACAATTGGTAGACCCCATGTTGAAGATCTCTGTGCTAGACTGCAGTGTCTCTGGCTGAATTTGGGCAAATATGCTTGTTGAAATGAGAAATGGACTGTAAAACCGACTAGTGGTCTGGGCAGCTGGTCAAGCACTGTTCAATAATACTCAAATCAATGTGCTGTGACTACAATAATAATGTTATGGTTTCGCATGGATGAGGTCACAATAAAGTCCTTCGCTTACAGTAGAGTCCAATTTGAGCTTAAATGAATCCTGAAGCTCTCGAGTGATGTATCGGCTTCATTCACTCAGGTCTAATCCGTTAAACCAGACTGGACAAAACAGCCTTGAATTCCAGAATTTATTGCCTGCTTTGTGCTTTCCAGAATTCAGGAAATTTCTGTACACTTGCAAAATTGCACATGCCATGTTCTGATTGCAGCAGATGTGTTTATTAAGAGATTAATGACAAGTGCTCGAGAGGACCGTGGTGGTGCTGACGGTCACAGTGCTATATGTAGAATTGAGCAGCACCTGCTAAGCCGACTGTCTCATTATAGGAACAGAAATACGCTGAAGTCAGCAAGACTTGGCCAACTTTAAACCCTCTTTGATTAAAAGTGCATGCAGACACACTCACATACAGATGTACATACACACCTAAACATATTCATACACAAGACACACACACTCTCTCTGTCAAACACCTGCAGTGCATCACTGCCAGTGCTCCCACAGGACTTCACTTGATTCCTCTGTGCTCAACAGGGCATGTGCCAAATGACCTTGAAGGTGACTGATCTCTTTTCTTTGCATATCTGCCAACCGCTAATCTGAATATTCTTCAGCAATTTTAATGGTTGGTTCTTAATCATTACAATTAGGCTGCCCAGACATGAGGATGTGGTAACACACACACACAACGTGCACACATACAACGTGCACACACACACACACACACACACACACAAACCTGAACTTACCTTGAGGAATTTGTATAGCAGAAAAGTGAACCAATTTGTGAGCATTTTCTCAGCCACAGACTCCGTTCTGAAAAACAAACAAATAAACAGAGTAAGTAAATAAATAAATAAAAGCAGCACAAAGCCACGATTATCACTGTGAGTGTCACGCACAAATGCGATTACCACGACCATGCAAAATTCACTTCACAAAGGACGGTGTCTCCTAATGAATGGGACTTAAACAAACATAATTGCTGGAACATGAATTGTGCTCTGGAATCTATAGCGCCAATCTGCAGGCTGTCTTTATTACCAAAATAATCCACAAGACCCTAATACAAGAAACCCAATTAAGAGCCTTTATGTGATCTGGCTGGATTGATGCCAAGTGAACCTGCTCTGGCCTGGAATAAGACCGGACTCATTTTCTCCCCCCACAGTCCGGTCATTGAGCTCAAAATGGATCAGGTTACAATAAAGGGTGGCTGAATGGAGGGCCGGGGTGCATCAGAGTACATCATGATTGGCTAACGCCTTCGCTTGGACCACAGGCTCTGATCCGGCATGAGAGATGTACATACATAATAACTATAACAAAGTGAAACTCAATATACGTGGATCCAGTGTCTCCAGTCTGTGTGTGCCGCAGGGAGTTGGTGAATTGCCAAGGCGCCTGCAATGAGCCATGGCACAGAGCATCAATATTTCAGGATTACAGCATTGTGGTGTGTGTGCGTCTACGCCTCCTCTGCCATGCCCTGTATCCCAGCTGCCACCTGCATTCCCACTGTCCCGCTGCCGTACTGAGAGCTGCCGCTGTGCAGACCCGTGTGTACATGTGAACGTATTTGTGTCTGCGTGTGCCCGCTAAGCTGGCGCAACACCTGGAAAGGATTAGTGTCCCCTTGTTTTGTAGCCACTGCCTTGAGTGGGCCAAAGGAGGACAGGTCCAGGGGTCAACGGGGTCACGTTTCATCTTTCCTTTCATCTCCATCCTAACACTGCCCTGTAATCATCCTCACCCTGGACTGTTTCTCAAGGCCTGGACCAATTACAAGAGAAAAGGTAGGCGGGGGAAAACCCGGAGATAGACCGCAGTATTAAAAAAAAAAAAAACTGATAAAAGAAGAAAACAGCTTTTCGCCACCTTCTTGCTTAGGTGGACTGTTATTCCCATTAGCTTTATCTTTCTTGTGCTATCGGCTGGTTTGATGGTAATTATTGTTGGCAAGACCCCATAAACTCACTTACCCATATCCTGTGTTACCTCTCGGCTTACCGGAGGGGGAATAAGTAGCCTTGTTGCCAGACAATCCTGGCACAACCTCTCCATAACTTTGCCACAGCGCCAAGAGCAACCAACTATCACTGTCCCCCAAATCCTTATGTCACATATCACTGGCTCAGAGAACGAGCACTTGTTTGGCTTTGGTTTTGGGAGGCAGGAAAAGTGATGCCCATCCAGCGGTGAGGAATGGGATGTGGGCAGCACCTGGTGCTTAGTTCCCCATGATTAAACAGCCATTTTGAAGTGGAACGAAGCTAAGTCTGCTGGAGGTTTCCTCCACGTCAAATGTGCAAAGAGCCACACTGAAGCTACGCTCCATAAACAAGAGAAAGAGGGCGAGGAAAGAGCTCCATATATCTCCCTCATCATCTCTTGCATACAGCAAAGGCCATTTACATTTGATGCTGCTTTCTGCCACCACAAATGGATGTGAACAGCCAGCTCTGCCAACTTTGTAGGACCTGAGAGAGGTTTATGATTCCAGACACCCTGCAAAAATGAGAACTGTCACTCTATGACAGATACTGCACTGCAAATGTGTGTTATATGCAGAAAAAGCATCTTGTAAACAAGTTAATATATTTAACTGTGTTGCTAAGTGCGTGGCATTAACTGAATAAAGGTTTTACTGAGAGCTAGTCTAAGCATGCTATGAAACTGAAACTATGCTTCAGCTAAAAGCTGGCCAGGAACAGACACACACTTGGCTAATGGGCTGACGTTATTCACCTTGCAGCATCATAAGCTTTATTTTCCTAACCAAACAATCGTCTGTTGAAACAAACTCCCCTCTTTAATGCACGTGTGTTAAAGAACGCAGCTTGAAGCCAGGAATAATTTCAATTTCGCACTCTGCCTCACGCGGGGAAGATTGTCCGCTCTGCACACTGTCGGGTCCCGCTGCGTAACCATGGTCCCCCTTCACTAAGGATTATCCCTAGAGAATAATCACAGGACTCCTATTCAGCTCTGCCTGGCAGTGTATGTATGTGTATGAAAGTGCGCACGAACGTGTTGGTCACTAAATGTCTGAGTAATGTGTACGAGCATATGCAGGAACAGGAGACCCACGTGGACTTCACTGATGCTATACATATAAAGAAAACGGGCTACATGATCCGATAGGTTATTTTTATTCGTAGATGAGGAGGAGTGGGCTGCAGTGAGCGAGGGAGAAGGAGAAATACGACAGATGGTTCTAGAAGCCGCCCGTTAGTTAGCCTGTTTGTGCTTGTGAACTCAGGTTGATGCTGGACAGATGGGGCGGCCGTCGCAAGCGCTTTCTTGGAAGTCGGGAAACGAAAACTGGTTGGAGGCTTCTGCCAAAGATGTCCTGCTTCTCTGCATTTTAAACACAGATTTAGAAATCATGCAGTGAAAGAGAGACAGGGATGAGAAAATTATTCTCAGACAACAGCTTAAGCTTCTCAGTTCTGGCCCAGTGCTCTGTATCGTCCTTTGCTAAGCAGCTGCTGGAGGCTAGACAGGTTCCATGTGGTGAAGATCGCTCTATATACCCGTGAGCGTCTAATCCATTGAAATATATGGACTAAAACGGTGCTTCTCATCTACACACTTCATGGTTTAATAAATGTCAGTGTTTCTTTTTAATGATAATTTTTATACAATAAAATATTGAATCTGGAACCTGAAGCAGAACGTGTTGAGAGCCACTGGTTGAAAGCTAATTCCTGATGACACATCCATCACAAAATGCAGATGTTTCGGGTGCATACAAAAAGCTGACAGGGTTGGTTTTGACTCTGACAGAAGCCTGACTGTAACAAAGAAAAATCTCTTTTATTTTCCATCGCTAATATGCACTGCAGCTCTTTGTGCAATTAATCTTCCCTTCGCTTGTTTCAATTAATCACGCCTGTAATCAAGGGTGTTGAATCAGTTATGATTCAGTCGAGGAGCTCCTCTTGTAGTTCTCACATGATCAGCCTATCACTATTAGCAAGCTTGTTTTGACCAACTCATTAATTTGTATTATATATCATTTTTGGCTCTAAAAGCACTATTTTTTTCATCCCAGTAGTTTCAGTTAGCAAAAATCAGAAGTGTCAGTCAACTAATGTTCACTAGAAATTTAAGAAACATTAGAAGTTTTCAAATTAAAGCAAAATTAATAAAAAATCAATATGGTACAGTAATAATACTGTCCTCTGTGCTGTTAGAATGCAGAGACACAAAGGTACTTGATTGCATGGGGAATTGAGGTTCACATATCTCCCAAAGTTCAGTAGGTTTTTAGTGCACTGTTAATTGGATCTCAAACTAATTAATCCTAATTACAATTCAACGATGAGCATGTCAGTGCATTACATGTTTGGGAGAGAAAATGTGCATTTTGATGTCCCCAAATGCAATTACTCCCATTCAGTGCACTAGAGTCCACGTATCAAAGACAATTTGCAGAGGTCATCTGCTCTCCTTTAGGAAGTTGACTATAATTAGAATCAGGCAGATTGAAATGAGCCCAAAATTTTGAACATGTGCTTTGTTGAATACACTCACTCGAGGGGCATTTATAATCAGTAAACCCCACTGGACTGTAGGGCTAGATTTTTTTAAGATGACTCTTCATGTGCAATGTGTATAGTACCTTCTGAGTAAGAGTTTGGGATGGTTCTTGCTTTCCAGGTTCTTGTCAATGAGGTCAGACAGCAGGTGTTTGAGCACATCCGTTGCATACTCCAGTTTACTTTGCAAAACGGTCATGATCAAGGAGGCGACGTTACCGCGGTCTCGCATGGAGAAGCCTCTCTGAGACTCTAGGGTTCGGATGAAGGACAGCAGGAAAACCTTGTTGTTGATAAGCTGTCCAAACAGTTTAAGGCCCTTTTCCACCTGTTCCTGTCTGTAACCTGGCACCTGCAGGGAAAAAAAGAATGCTCACTTAAACATCAACTAGCCTTATGTGGCTGAAAAGCTTTTTCCAACTCTCTTATTTGGCCTACAGCATCCTCTGCTAGTGTCTAATGAAACACCCACATGCATTTAAACTAAAGAGAACCGAACACAGTAAACAAATAAAAAAGCAAACCTAAGGCTAAACAATCCAGGATACAAATGAAAAGCTTACATCTAATAACAGCTGCTCACTGGGCTAAAATGTGCACTTAGAATACCCGATGACAAACACTTCACCACGCAGAGACCTCATGACATCATTTGATGCAATTTGCTTTCATCAATAATTATTAAACACCTGTCAAATTCTTGAGACGTTCCTGTCATTAGCTGTGATTTTACAATAAACTTTTCCAGAGAGAGGGGACATTTATTCCAATCAAGTCTTAATTGATATAGCTGATTACAAGCAGAGCTCAACTGGCATAAGCAGGTAATATGGTTCATATGTTGACTGAAGAAATGTGTGATTCAATTAAAACTGTCCATCACTGTCATAATGGGGCGTAAATAACCCATAGGGCGGTGTACCCTGCATTGGATTTTAATTCTCTTCCCCACACTCAGAAAAAAAATAAACTGTTGAGTCGCATGTCATTACTGTTATTAACGAAAGACTGATTGTGAATCAGAGAGCAGCTCATTACTTTAAGAAAAAAATGAGCGAGCGAGCGAGAGAGAGAGAGAGAGAGAGAGAGAGAGAAAGAGCACGCATGTAGATTATAATGAGAGCTGCTGCCTTTTGTTTACCGAGAGTGAACACAAATGGCACAGTGACAGCTTTAATTCCCAACAACCCCACTGTGCTGTTAGTCCTTCAGAACCGAAAAACAGAAAGAAAAGAAATATACTTAGCAGCCATCACTGTGACTGTTCCTCACACATTTACAATGTGCGGTAATTACATGCATACATGAAAATGCAAATGTTTGTATGTACATCTCAGAAACTCAGTAAAGGGCCCTTTGGATGAAAAAGTATTATTTTGCAAAACCTTTCTGCATCAATTAAATTGTTAGATTACCTCCAGGTCTCTAAGGACAGGGTGCTCCTCAATGCCAGGAAACAGGACTCGCATTGTGTATGTGCGGTAGTCTAAGAATGGAATACCAGCTCCGTCCAGATCACTGGTCAACTCATGAATATCTGTCTGCAGCTCTGCAAATGCTGTGGAAGATGCAAAACATGAAGAACAAATAGATTGAGATCACTAAATACTTCTTAAAAAACGTATAATCTGTACAAATGTTGCAGAGGCAGTTTCTGAATTCTGCAAAATCTGACATCACCTTTTACTCCAGCCAAACCACTTCCCGACTACTTACCCTCTTTGCATTCCAAGGCTACTCTGGACTCCAGGTTGTCCATCTGCATCTGCAGGCGCTTAAGAGTGAGGTCACTCTCACGGGATTTGCGCTTGTATGCAATGAGGACAATGACGATGAAGAAGATGAGGAGGCCTCCTGCCCCAGCAATGCTGATGACGGCGGTGCTGCTGAGGGGGCTGTCGGAGGTGATGTGGACCACACCAGGAGAGAACTCGATGCCACCTACACGGGCCTAAAATCAAGCACATTTTGTGAAGATTTCAATTAATGCAATACTTTGTAGTAGGTTAAATTAGCAGACTGGTACCTTGTTCAGTAACCTGTGCTACCAATTGAAGCAGATCAATATACATCTAAAGATCTTAAGTTCATGGCTGTAAAGGTTTGCAGCACTTTCACTTCACAGGAAGTGAACAAGCAGGCAGTGAAGCAGGCATTAATAATTCTTATTGAGGAGGTATTTCTATTGCACAGTCAACTTCTCAGAAAGTACAATAACCACAAAGTCCCCAAAGCATTAGTTCATTGTGAAAAATGGATATGCACCCAAGTATTCAGCAGCTTACCAGAACCTTGTGTCGTCCAGTCAGATTGGGCGATTCGCAGAGCAGTTGAGTATCTGATACAGTTAAAGTACAAGGTTTGTCTCCAATAAGAACCGTGTAGTTGAGCTTCCCGTTGCCACCTGGGGCTGGAGGGAGGAAGTTTCTACCCTGAAAATCACATTCACAAAATGTAGTAACTGCAACAGACAACTGAAAGACCAACAATGCTGAAATTTATGTAAATGCTTGATTCACCTTGAGTATGATGGGAGACCCTGGCTTGAGCTCCTGGACCCCAGTCACACTGAGCGGTTCAAACACTGGATTTGGGTAGTAGATGAAGTTGGTGTTGTTGAGGGCCAGCACAGACTGAACGTTGTCTAGGATGAAGCCGAACTCATCGGGTCTCTCTAGCTCTTCCATTTCCCTGCTTAGACTGTAGGGAAGCTCTGGGGCCATGCACTGCATAGTGGAGGGACTCAGAACCTGACATATCTGGCAGAAACAGATGACATTGAACATTCAGTAAGTCATTTGCAGTCCATGTGCAACTTAGAATAAAATAAACATCTAGACGTACAACTATACTCCATTTACATTACAAACAGTAATTCAGATTAAGACTGTTTTAATCAGTTATGCATGAATAAAAATACCTCGATTTAACCTCAACTCCCTACAAAAGAGGTTTAGCAGCAACAAAGCAGCATTAAATTAGCACTTTTAAAATGGCCACAAAGTGATTGTGCCTACAGTGCTGGTGACTCACCAATGGATAAATAACCACACTTCCCTGAGAGAGATTTGACATTGTCATCTCTCCTTGATGCTCTGTCTGTCTTCATCTCTCTTCTTTCTCTCACATAGGTCATATATACATACTGCAGCTAAATGTGGTTATCAGGACTTTCACTACTTAATCTGATTTTGTACACATCATTATTTAAAGGAAGTCAGTGTTTCTCAGCCCACTTCTTTACTTTCCCCTTTCTTTCTTATTAACAGGTCAGGTTTATCAAATGCAAAGTTATGGCATGGGTTTATTCAAACCCATATATGCATTCACTTTAAAGTGTATAAATAAAAAGCCAGACAAGACCCTTGAGTTTTTGAACCCACAGTGCTTTGCAGTTGGCTGTTAAAATACCCAGACAGCAGACTCGCCATCAAAAACATCCCTACAGATATCTCCAGTCATTTTAATTGGATTGCTCTCAAAGCTGTAGCAGCCAGGCAGTCGAACTTTCACTTCCTCTAACACAAAGGCTTCTATAGAAGGTTGTAACGGGGGGAATTGTTCAAGATAAAATAGATTTCAGGTCACCTTTTTTTTTTTTTTTACCGCACAAAGTCTGGTCAAACTCTTTTCAGACTAGTTATGAGCGATCGCATTACAAACAAGGATATGAGATGTCTTGTGCCCCACAAACAACTTCTTTCAGAGACTGCAAGCTAGGGTATGACTTCTTTCTGCCGTGCTTTGAGGAGCAGTGTGCCAAACCCTAATCATATCGCAGCCCAGATGCTAAATGCGGCCATGTGTGAGATACGTGCCCGAGATAACATTACGCTCTTTTGTCTTTTGCCTTTCAATCAGATCTCACTGAGTGCAGCCTCCCATGGCTGTTTGGGTCCATTCTGAAGACGGGGAACATGATATCCTTGTCTATGCATCCACCCTGTGTTACGGCATTCTCCTCTTTCCCTCACAATGGGAACATTGCTGCTACTGCTGCTGAGACCTGGCAGTTTTCCTGTTCTCTGTCTGTTTCTTTGTCTCTCTCTCTCCTTATTTCCCTCTTTTATGCAGCTACTGTCCCCGGATCCAATGATGCACAGCCGACACAGGTGATTGGAGCAGGGGGAATAGTCTGCTAATGGTCATTCCAGTTCACTAGCCTCAGGTTAGGTGAAGGTCGAGTGATCGTTTACTGTGGAAAACGTTTGCACTTACATTGACTGTCTCCATGTTCTTATACTTGGCTCTGATGAGAGGAGTCTGGATGATGTCCAGGTTTGTCCCGGTCACAGTCACTGGTGTGTTGCCACTGTGAAAACAACACCATGTTTGTTAAACTTTCACATTGTGAGGTTCTTTACAATAATCTTTAGATGTTTTTTTATTTTATTAAAATCAACAGTGCATACATTTTTACTCATAAAAAGTTAATAATGATAATCAATTTGAAAAATGTCACGGTCCGTTTCCCCAACAGCCTTGTCTTAAATGGCTTTGTAGTACACACACCTGAAAATGCTCCACTCAGGTTCGAGTTTGGTGATAGTGGGGTCCTCCACATACTCAAACTTGAGATCTTTGTGAATGTGGGCTTTATCCACAAACACTGATACGGACACGTTTCCGTAGCCTTGCATAGAGGCATGAGAACGACAAGTTATCCACTGTCCTCCTCGCCTGATTTGTCAAACAGGAAAAAAAAAAACAGTGTATGAGTAGACGTTCTTTAAACTTTTCAGTATTTAAGAGTTTTAAACTAAATTAAACTTTCAATTCCAAAAATAAAACCTGCTTTAAGAATTGGTTCAGTTAATTGGTTTTGTATTATTAAAGAGATGGTTTTATGTGGCTGTAAAGAGTATTCCCATTAAAGCAAAGCATACTAGACCTAATTTAATCTTCTGCTCATATGATCAGACTCTGTGGCTGCACCTGATGCAAGAAGAGAGTGATGGCTATTGATGTTACTGATTACAGATCAGAAACTCTCAAGTTCTTAAGATCAGTATTGGCTTTCTTTGGTGGTTTGGATCCGCCAGAAACTTTGAATGACTGGCAAGCTAACCAAAAAGCATGATGACATCTCAAAGGGAAGTGCGCTGTACCTTTCCATTCAACCCTACCGTTGATAGGTGCACTTCTGGTCTTTAAACATGATTGAGACATTGCTGCCTGCATCCAGGTTGCTGCCGCTGATGTTTACTATGGTGCCTCCAGATACTGGCCCTCGGTTCGGCTGTAAACTCAACAGTTTAGGGACCTGTAAAAAGCAAGGCCAAAACAAACAATGGGAATTATTTACAAGCTCACACATCATAAGACAAAGGTGAGGCAGCAATCCCTTATGTTTTTCATTCTTCTGTATCTCTTTCCCTATCTGATTATCACCTCCTTTTCTCAGAACACCAACTGCCCTCCTCACCCAAGAATCACATAATCCAATTACCACATCTGAATGAGAAATAAAAGCCATTAATGTTTGCATAAAACTGATAAATGCTATAAAATGGCTCTATAACAGGAAAAATGACACTGCAGCTCAATTCATTTGGATGGCTGGATCACAATCTGATTATGGGTGTTATATCAGCATGTGCACTGGGAATACTAGAAGCAAGAGAAAAGTGAAAGATGGATATAAAACTGAGTGTGGCCAGCATCATGCAAGATCCTATCAAAGACAGAATTCTACTGGCTAAAAGAGCTTTTCTCGATCTGAAAAATCTTACAAAATCACTTTATATATGTGGTCTCAAGCATATAAATATGCTGATGAATGTATGTATAACCAAAACAACTAAAACTTACATATGCTTAAGCTTACATTGTTTTGTTCACTAATTGTTTTAGTAAATCAAGATCCCTATCAAGGGAAATTTTAAGTAAATTACATTATGTAAAACAAGCACAAAAATGCTTTTGCAATTGAGGAAAGGATGCTGTGGGAGGAACAATCTTGCACAACAGCAGCAGTATAATGCAAGTTTTATGGGTAGACTCTCCGGGTGTTGACCGAACACTTGGTGGGGTCAAGTGCCCGCTGATATGACTAAGTACATCAGCAGGGCTACATGGCCAAAGTGTTCACTCTTTATTAGTGACACAACAGTAAATTCAAGCATTTTCAACCCTGAAGCGGCAAAGACTTGTAATTATAAAGACATGGTTCAGAACACGGTGGACAGACCAGCAGTTCATTGGGGGTTATTTTATGGCCAGTGATTTGCTGAGGTACTCACCAAAAAGAAGTAGTACTTAGACGACTTGGCCATGAACTCGGGGCGACACTCTCCAACACACACTTGGACATTTCCAGCAAACTGGCTCATTTCTGCTTTTCCCATTTCGCACACAATCCTGTAAAACACACACATATGCAATTAGTCGACCAGATTAGTTCCTCAATAATAAGCAAACCGTTTATGGACTTTAATGTCTATCCCTGCCATAATAATATATGCATGAGATGGGTTAATATGAACTAGTTATTCTGCCTCATCATTCCATGACAGGTGTCAGACTCTCTCATGCACCACAGTAAGAGGCTTATCAAAGCGTCCAAATAATAATAATAATAATAATAAACCTGTGCTGCAGCAACCTACAGCAGAGAAACTCAGAATAAAAGAGAGGGTTTTTCAGGTCAGGACAATAATACTGGAGAATTTTTCATGTTGTCAGCAGGGCTTTCTCAAATGCTTGCCAAATAACGCATAATTATCTTTTGCTGTCCTGACCTCGGATTAAAAGTTTCTTTAATGCTTTCTCTGTGTTTACTGCCAATCCATATCAGGCACTTTTAAGAGACACAGGGTTCTTGGCAACATTTATCAGGCCTGCATTATGCTAACTCTGGCTGCGTCTGTAAAGGACAACTGTTTAGAGACTAAAAACAAATCTATTAAGGCGATTCAAGGGAGATGACATAATTTAGCCATTAAATCCAGGTTAAAAATATGCCATTATGACAACGACCACAAAGAAATGTCAAATCTGGCCTGGTACTATAGTAAAACCTGAATGCTCTCCAATTTCTAAATGTAAACACTTACTGTTCTGCTGGGATATATCCCTCGGGTACTGGTATACATTCCACTTCTGCAACCTTTACATGGTCTTTAATCTCACTGAACTCCAGTCCCAGGTTCTCGCCACGAATAGTCACCAGTGTTCCACCTTCACGCGGTCCTCGAAGTGGAGTGATCTGCAGACAAGTCGCCACAGAGACATTCCCATCATTCCCATTGAACAAGAAACAACATGGAGAGCTTCCACATCCCCCGGCATTTCCATTGTTGGTACAAACCAACAGGAAGTGAAGAATGACTCAGCAACCGATTCTTTCATGCACCTGCAGGAGTCAGTGATTGCGAGACGGTGTGCGGGGCGGGTGACAGCGAGAGAAGCTGTGAGTGATTTGGTTCAGTGGGATAATTGGGCCACTTTTTGTCAGAGCAGTGCTTATGTTGAATAATGATCAGCCGCACAGCCAGCTGAGCCAGCCGAGCCCTGCCTATAGCAAAAACAAAGCCTTGCTAATTTATGAACACATTGTCAGCATCTGGGAAGAAATATGCCGACACCAGCATGTAAAATCATATGCTGCTAAGATTGGAATATAAACACGGGCGTTGCACGAGGATGCTTATTTTCATCTGAACATGTCAGGGCGATCAAACACCTTTTATTCTTTGCTCCTAGGGATGCTAAGCAGTACCAAATCTGGCTGATTAGAGGTAACGTGTCTAATGTACTTGCATGGTGCTATCTCTAGCATCTTCATGCTTTTGCTAGTGTTATACCATTAACACAAGAAACACTTGGCTGCCGATTCATTAAACACTGTTAAAGGAAGGCATTTATGGTGCATTAAAATGTAGCGAATCACACTTAATAATTTAATTGGCAATTCATGTGCCATAAAACATGTCTTGTGATGTTAAGACCGAGACATGTCTACTCGATGAGGGTATTATTATTAAATGATATGCCATAAGCCAGGTCCATATAATCATAACAGAACCAGCAATCCAACAAAATGAACTATTCTTCCAACTCTATGGTTCTGATCAGTGGGATTTTAACAATTCAAATAATAAATAAAATAAAAACACATGTACAATTTCTCTGGTAACACTAACCTGCGGAAATGTGGGGGGAAGGAAAGAAAGAGGAGTAATGCTAGCATGCAATTCATTCCCACAATGCAGTTTTGAATAAAAGTACAAGCTGAAACCATACAAGACGAACAGCTCTTTTATCGAGTGGCTATCCATCAACCCTAAAAATAGAGCCTATCAAACAGTCTTGACCCACGTGTCTGAAGTCGGGCCCCATATGTGTATTGACAGCTGGGCTATTAGGCCAAATGTAGGACACCCATTCCTCATCTTGGCAAAACGAAGCTGGATCCCAAAGGGCAATATAGACATGTTAACATCTTGGCTCTGTCATTATTTCCTGCCTGATAATGATCCAACTTTAGGTCAGAGATCTCATTAGCAGCCTGGTAGAGGGGTAATTTCCCTTTAACCCATCACATGTACTGATCGTAGCGGAGAGATTCAAGTTTTTCATAGGTTCTTTATTGGCTTCAGAGCACTAGGAAAATTGATTTCTCAAAGGCTCTGACTGTGTGTTTAAATTTTAAACATGGCAGTGTACTACGAACACACCCTGTCTGGCCCAAGCATTTTAAGGAACATTATTGTACTGTTGTAATTTATCTCTCCAGTAATTCAGTTTAATCAGAGTTTAACTCTTCTATGTTTGAGACTATCAATGTCTTTACAATGCCTTTAGGGCCTTATAGCTTTTTGGGACGTCTTTGAGTTTTACGATATGCCAGATGATTATTTAAAATGAAATAACAGACCCACTTTACTGGTAAGTCACTGTAAAACTGCAACCTTCCGATGAGACGATGAAGCAGGAGTTTAGATGAGTATGAGCTGGAGAGAGAAACAGAGTAGTTTCTTTTCATTAGGAGATGGGGAGTTGATTAGATTTGTGACTTTGACAAGCTAATTGACGGTTGTTGGAGGAAAAACACTTAATCACCATCCACTTCAATGTCAGCGAAAGATTCCTCATCTACAATGTCACAGTAATAGTGCATTAGAATACATTACGACCTGTGAGCCGATCAATTGAAAAAGACGCCGAGAGTGATAATCAGAGAGAGTGAGAGTATTTATGAGGCACGAGGAGAGCTTGGATCTGGAGATGGAATAAAAATAGAAGAGCTCAGTCCAGGAATTCCCTTCACAATACCCACAGCTCTACTTGGCTTACTTCCATTTCAGGCTTTCAAAGTGTTAATTGGCTATTAGAATCTCAGCTCTATCAAACAAAGCACTGAAGTGACTGTTTGAAGTGATAGTGGTGACCAACTTTAAACAGATTGTAGAATGATGCAGAATGAACTGGTTTTATGATATAATTAGTATTAAACGCTAATACTTTAACTTTTATAATTGCTTGGCCACATGATGGATGATAAAACTAGTGATAAAACTTCTACTTCATTCCAGTACTTTCTATAACTTTTCTTGTATTTTTCTGTGAATGAGGATTTGCTCTTGCCAACAAGTTTCTGAGTTTGATTAACAAGCTTCAGACACAACTGCTGTTCGTAATTCAGAGCCTGTGGCACTCAAACAGGTAGCGTTCCCTTTCTGCTATATGTTCATCAATCATTTTGATGGGGCGCTACAGATGGAGTTGATGGTGCAGAGGCTTCAGTGTTCCTCATCTCTTCCATCCTTGCCACTCTTCCTCGCCATTCTTCCACCCTCAGTATTCCGCCCAAGGTCACACTTCCATCATAACTCTTTCAGCAACGCACCCATCTGTTCCCCCTCAGCCTTTTCTTTCAGTTTATATCAACTGTTCATCTTCACAATGATGGTTAACCATAAAACATGCATATTTCAGTGAGTACAACTGAGCATTTCTGTCAGATCTGTTTATGTTACCAGAGTTTTATTGTACATTTGGAACATAATATACTAAGAATGAAAAAATCCCAGATATTTTTGATTTAACAGATAGTTTAAGCTTGACTCTAAGAAAGATTGTTTTAGAGTTCACCTTTGAGAACCTTTTCACCTCTAAACCGGTTGTAAAAGTACATCGTACAATTTTACGATGAAAAAAAAAATTAAAATGATGTAAAATGATTTGGATTAGAAAACTGAAAAACACATGCATTTCCATGAGTGATCCCACAATTCTGGGCTCTATACGGTCTATTTTGTGTGTGGATTGGTGCACAATTTTACCTTCGTGATTTTGGGGTGCGTGCACTTGCTATTGATGCCATTGTGCTCGAGCCACATGCTCTGCGGGTGAGGACAGTGCTGTTTCAGAGAGCAACGGTTCTCTCCCTTACACCACACACAGCCGAACAGAGGGTCCGCCTTCAGACAAAGTCCACAGCTCTCCCTCCGTGCGTCACACTTGTACAGGTGCACTGAGGATACAGGGAAGGCAAAGGGCAAGTCAGGTTGGGAGACCCATTGGAGATCGATCAAAGCAAAATGGAAACTGATATAATTTTCGGCAATGGCTTGAAGTACTTCTAAAATAATGAAAAAAAAAAAAAAATGTAGAATCGAAATCATATAGTTCCCAATTTGTTAGTTTCCTCTCAGCTCTGAAGATAACTGCTCGTCTCCTCCTCTCCCTGGTACAGCGATATTATGTTTCATCTCCATGGCAACCAAAAAGGCATTTTTAATTGCTATTAGATGCTTTTATGATCTGTCCATCATCTGCTGCCCCCTGAGTGGCTCCCCCTCAGTGGGAACCAAGAGAGAAATCTCAGATACTTTATTTCCCCTCGTAAATTAGCCTAACCTTCAGACAGACACACACACACACACACACACACACACACACACACACAGTGCTTTAATAACACTCAGACACATTTGTGCTATGTTCATTGATTTGGATTAAAGCAGGGGCACGTTTAACTTGAATCCAAATCCCATTTCATATCACTGAAACTTCTGAACTTCTAGTCTTGACATTGGGCATACATGTTTAAAAATCTCTGAGGACTCAGACTGCCTCTGCAATTACTTTGAATTTTATTTAAATGGTCAGGACATCTTTTTAAGCGCAGAAAATCATTTTCTTAATCAGTATTTTTGTCTTGTTGTTTTTATCTTCCAGTAAAACATCTCAACATCCATTTGATGAAAACCACTTCCGATAACCACATATAAACCAACAAAACTGCATTAACATTAAGATGTGGTATCATGGAGTAAGTTATTTTTCTTACCCCACTTGACATTTTTTTAGCAAAAGTCTGGAAAAAAAATGAGTATATGTGTGTGTGAAGTAAAATGATTACTTGGTTAATTAATCACATAACTAATCACATAATGTATATGTAATGTGTATATTCATGTACATATAAATACACACACATGCATGAATATATTTAAGAAAAATTTTGTTTATATATTAAATATATTTATATATAAATGATATGGATATAAATACATATACATGAAATATATGCAATCAATCATTTCACAGACCTATATATATATATATATATATATATATATATATATATATATATATATATATATATATATATTTCAATAACATAATACTACATATATTGTTAAATTATTTTATAATAAAATAGACTATATAAAATTATGATCAGATAAAATAATACATAAATTAATAATAAAATATTCAAATAAACCAATAAATCTTCAGTTGTGAAAAATGAACTTCACATACTTCGAAAAGCTAGCTCTCGATTCAACCAATCAGATGAAGGCTTTGAAACTCCAGAAGTATTTCCCATTTTGTGCGCTTTATGCATCACACCGCTGGTGTGACGTCTGAGACTAGGGTGAAAATTGTTCAAGGTTTCATATTGGATTAGGTTTGTACTGGGTGGAGTTTAAATTCATTATATTTAGTTTTCATTATTATATCTCTCTTCCTCTCTGTAGAAAGTATTTGTTGGCCAACGAACAGCTGTCTTTGACAACAGATCTCTGACTGGCTGTTTAACAGGTGGATACACACACAGGTAAATTTAACGCAAACTTAAAGACTATGGTAGATCTAATTGTCACATCATGTCTCTGACCTTCTGTGTGGTGCAAAGACATACACACAGGGAGAAGATGAGAGGTGTGAACGTGAGATATTGTGATGTATTAAGTTAAACAGAAGGTCAAATAAGACAGAAATAAACAGACGAGGAAGAAGTTAAGCAAAAACATAGGCTATCCGCAGTCAACTCCATCAGGATTTCAGGGGATGGATGCTGCAAGTCTGTTGCTATGGAGACTGAATCCAGAGGTACTAGCAGGGCCGCCGGATCAGAGGCCTTACCTTTATTTTGGGCCGGGTTGTCAATGCTGAAGTCTCCATTCCAGATAACCGTCAGATCCACAGGGAGGCTACTCATCTCCATCCCATCATACGAGTACTGTAGCCATGGGAACAGAGTCAGAGAGAGCGTGAGAGAGAAAGAGAGAGACATTTGCTAGTTATATTCTGCCGGAAGAGTGCTTTTATCATTCATCCTCAGGTAAGTCATCACAGCACACAGTGGAGAATACTCCAAAATCCCTACATTGCTGATGCTGGGAGAACAAGCAAACATGCACTAAATATTCAGGACAGAACACATGTGCCACTAAAATAAGCTTCTCTCACACAATCTCCAAACAACCACTCGCTTTTTGCATTGCTTAAAATTCTGCACCTTGTTTCTGAGAGTACCCTTGAGTCCACAGACAAATGTTTGGTGTACACTAGGGGTGTCCCCAAACAAGTATTTTCATTGTTGAATCGGAATATTCAAATCTTGCCAATATTTGACTGATAGTCAAATCATATGTTTTGGGGGTGGGCCAAAATACATTATCAAGAGTCAAGTCAGAAATTCAACAGTAATAATTACATTAACACACAAGGAAAATTTGTAACGGACGACTCAAAAGATACAAACCAGAAAAATAATGTTTTATATTTTTTTTAAATATAGAGAACATTAAAAGTCTGTGAAACCCTAAGAATGCACAAAATGTTTTACAATAGTGCTATCATTATAACGTTATGTACAGGTGCATCTCAATAAATTAGTATGTCATGGAAAAGTTCATTTATTTCAGTAATTCAACTCAAATTGTGAAACTCATTTATTAAATGATTTCAGTGCACACAGACTGAAATAGTTTAAGTCTTTGGTTCTTTTAATTGTGATGATTTTGGCTCATATTTACCAAGAACTCACCAATTCACTAGCTCGACAAATTAGAATACTTGATAAAACCAATTAAAAAAAAAACTTTTTAGTGAATTATTGGCCTTCTGGAAAGTATGTTCATTTACTGTACATGTATTCAATACTTGGTAGAGGCTCCTTTTGCTTTAATTACTCAATTCGGCGTGGCATGGAGGTGATCAGTTTTGTGGCACTGCTGAGGTGGTATGGAAGCCCAGGTTTCTTTGACAGTGGCCTTCAGCTCATCTGCATTTTTTGGTCTCTTGTTTCTCATTTTCCTCTTGACAATACCCCATAGATTCTCTTTGGGGTTCAGGTCTGGTGAGTTTGCTGGCCAGTCAAGAACACCAACACCATGGTCATTTAACCAAGTTTTGGTGCTTTTGGCAGTGTGGGCAGGTGCCAGATCCTGCTGGAAAATGAAATCAGCATCTTCAAAAAGCTGGTCAGCAGAAGGAAGCATGAAGTGCTCCAACTTTCTTGGTAAACGGGTGCAGTGACTTTGGTTTTCAAAAAACACAATGGACAAACACCAGCAGATGACATTGCACCCCAAATCATCACAGACTGTGGAAACTTAACACTGGACTTCAAGTAAGTTGGGCTATGAGCTTCTCCACCCTTCTTCCAGACTCTAGGACCTTGGTTTCCAAAAGAAATACAAAACTTGCTCTCATCTGAAAAGAGAACTTTGGACTACTGGGCAACAGTCTAGTTCTTCTTCTCCTTAGCCTAGGTAAGACGCCTCTGATGTTGTCTGTGGTTCAGCAAATTCCTTGACATTCTGTGTGTGGTGGCTCTTGATGCCTTGACCCCAGCCTCGGTCCATTCCTTGTGAAGTTCACCCAAATACTTGAATCGATTTTGCTTGACAATATTCATAAGGCTGCAGTTCTCTCGGTTGGTTGTGTATCTTTTTCTTCCACACTTTTTCCTTCCACTCAACTTTCTGTTAACATGCTTGGATACAGCACTCTGTGAACAGCCAGCTTCTTTGGTAATGAATGTTTGTGGCTTACCCTCCTTGTGAAGGGCGTCAACGATTGTCTTCTGGACAACTGTCAGATCAGCAGTCTTCCCCATGATTGTGTAGCCTAGTGAACCAAACTGAGAGACCATTTTGAAGGTTCAGGAAACCTTTGCAGGTGTTTTGAGTTGATTAGCTGATTGGAATGTCACCATATTCTAAGTTGTTGAGAGAGTGAATTGGTGGAAGTTATTTAATACACAAGTTTCACAATTTGAGTTAAATTACTTTCCACAACATTCTAATTTATTGAGATGCACCTGTATATGACAGTAGTTATTAATGTTCTGCATTTCTGTTTTGAGCTGCATGCTCTGAAGATGACCAGTAGAATGAAGCAGCAGGTTTTTAATCAATGCGATTTAACTCATAATTTATCTCATATAGAATACGCTTTGTTATTTATACAGCATAATGTTAATATCATGACTTATAGGCTGTCTGCCCCAAAATGCCCTGAATGCATGAATGTGTCTTTGCAGCTCTTAATGAACTCCTTATGTGGACGCGTTCTTCATGCAAAAATGTGCAGAAACATGGCAACTAAACTTAAAATTCAGATCATTTTATTATAATAGTGTTCTCATAATAATGTTATGTATATGACATTCCCAGTCATAGTTATTAATATTCTGTATTGATGTTTGTTCTGCTCGCACTGAAGAAATAATCACTGTAGTACTACAATGAACCGCTTGACTCCAAATGCATCTTATACGAGCTAAATTATATATACATAATATATACAGTATAAACCAGCTGAAATGTTTTGAAATCACCCTACCTGATAAAAAAAAAAGAAATCCAATCTTTTACTCTGTCCGTGTCAATTTGAGTCTTGTTAAAATTTTAAATCCCTGCCGCCAAATTGCTCCTCTGTCGGTCACGAATTATGGAAAAGTGAAACTTAAATCTATAGGGGTGGTTGGATTTATTCACGCACATTAAAATATTTATTTAAAGGTACTTTCTTTTCAGATTCTTATTTTAAGCATTATTTTAATAGGCTGTATATTAATTTATTGGGAGAAAACAATATTTTCGACTGTGAGATTGGTGGTTGAATAAGGCTCCTACTATCGAAGCATCGAATCTTCAACTATTCGGGGTCCCCCCTACTGAACACACTCTCTCTCTCAAACACACACACACCAACACACATGAACACAGTCTTACCGATGTGTTCTGGCACTGTACGCTGGAGCTGTTGAAGCGGAGGGCGGGAACTCTCTGCTCTACACCCTGTATTGTGAGTACACACTCGTACCCACGCTGACCTGACTGTGGCTGTGGCAGGTTCTTGGCCCGAAGTGTGATGGGTTTCACCACGTTCACTGGAACCAGGATACGATCAGCTGGAAGTAGCTGAGGACATTCCTGCAGGAGAACAACAAACTTCAAGGTCAAAAACAAACCAAAAAGTATCCTTTATTAATACAAGTCAGAAACTCCCTGGCGTTTCTCCTCAGAGTGTGAGCCCAACAAATCCTCAAAATGAGCATGGGCCTATTCTTAGCATCAAAATCCATCTTGACTGTTCCTTAGGCTGAAAGGACAAGCCAATAACGATGGTCTGAAGCTCATTAGCATGGCTGAATTGCTCTGGGGCAGAGTTTAAAAAAGCCATTATAGATAATTTGAGAGGCTATCTACAAAAAGAATAAAAGTGAGTGCCGTTAATTCAAGCAGACAAAAATATGTAATTTTAAAGGAAGAAAGAGGGTAAAGAACACTTCAGTGTGTTTTTTTTCTTACAATCTATAAGACTGATGTAATGCTGTCTTTCCGATACTACAAAAGAAATCAACGAGGTGGCGCATAGTGGTATTTATGCAGTGCAGGGATGTTCAAAGTGTTCAGGCAGCTTTTGTAAGATGAATACAAACTGAGGTGCTATCTGGACCAAAGCGGCTATGGAATGCAGATAGCATACTGAGTGCAAATTTAAAGATGCACCGCAGTCCGACTGCAGCGAGGTCATATTTTGTATGGGCATGAGGATGATCCATAAACCCCTTTCATACCGGATATTTACAGTACAGGAGACACTTAGTGTTTCACTTAACCACACATGAATGCACACCTTTGCAAGCACACCAATGCTGGGAAGCATACACACTTATCTTAACATGCCAAATAAACAAATACACCACCCACATGCATAATTGCAGTCTTAAATAAAACAGCATAGACACTACAACACGCCTGACTCTCATATCTCCACCCACACAGGCTCCGGATATTAAAGTCATCAGTAAATGCCGGGCATAAAATGCACACCCATACTGCCGAGGGCAGCCTTACTGTGACCCGACGTTCAGGTCTCTAAATCCCCATTTAGAGCCCTCTCACCTTCATAATAGCTACCCAGCCCCATGGTCTACAAGGGCCTCTCTCTAAGTCCTTCCCCAGACCAACCTCCAAGGATTTATCTCCCTATCACTCTGATATAACGTGAACATGTTTATTGGCAGTGGTCTTAGTCATAAATATGGGACGACAAGGGAAAACCGCCCACTAAAAGACCAATATCTCCGTCCATCCACGCCCAAGTCTCTCCGGTATGTGCTTTCTACTTTGAGGAAAGTGTCTGGCAGGTCCCCCCTTTTTCCACGCCTCTTATTGACGGATGAGCAGAGCTCCACTGGCAGCTTTATGTGAAGGGAGATTGACTCTAAGCATAACAACACTATAATTGAAGGCTGGGAGGCTCTAATACGGAGTCTTCAGAGACACTGAAGACTAGGGCCAGGTTATTAAGTCTTTACAAGGAGGCAGAGAAAAAAGGACAGAGATAGACACAATGAGGGAGAAAGCTGGACGGGAACAAATGAAACGCTCTATTGCTGATTTTGAAACCTAAGGCTGCTTCCATTTCAGGCCTCAATATACGATTTGTCACCAAAAACTTTGAAGGACACATTGACGAACACATCACCATGTCAGCATCAAACTAGATCTTGTGGTCTTGCTGCTTTGAACATAATTGAAGCAGATCAAAAAAGTAGCCACACTTCCTGTCTTGAGGCTCAGAAAGAGAGCCAGAGTCCAGGAAGAGAATGATTTCTGTAGCCTCAAGCCAGATACAGCCGAAGAGTCTTACTGGAAAAGACGTTAATAAAAAATGCACAGACTGTAATTCAACATTCATTCATGAGACAAATGACTCGACACTGTGGTTTCCTTCCTTGTCCATGATGCGTGTCAAATCTGACAAGAGGAGCCCGAGGCGGCTCATTTGAGGTGGGAAAATAAAGCAGGGTTTGATTAAAAAAAAAAGGGAAATTTTTTATTAAGAATAGGCATTTTACAGATAAAAGTGGCTCTTGAGAGTGTGTTTACAGTCTTGGTCTGAGCAAGAGAGGCCTGAGGGTGAGCTGAAGCATGATGTATTTGTCAAAGGGATGTGGAGCGAGGCAGACAGCAATTGGTCTCTCGATTGTTTACTACTGAGGGGGGTGGGGGGGTCTGCATTTATCTCACTGCAGCTGAATCTCCAACATCTCAGAACAGGACCGATATAATTAGATGCTGAAGAAAGAGTTACTGTAGGTGGGAGAAAAGATTGAAGTTCAGTGCGTGTGCTTCTGTTAGAGATGCGCTGAGACAAAGATAGTCATTGAGTGTGAGCAGGGAGGAAGACGCCCTGGCAAAGAGAACAGAGGGTAGCGATCTGGCACGGAGTGATAGATCCATAATTAGAGCTGTTTGAGTATGTATGCATAATGGCAGCGTTCAGTCGGGTAGAAGATGAAACGCCTTATTCTCTCCACAGCTCTTGTGGTGTTAGCAGGATGATTACTGAGGCTTCCCTGCCCTCCTTGTGCTTCAGCGTGCCTCCCTACCGCCACGGGCAAAAACCCTCCCCTCCCATTCCTTGCCACATTTCACTTCCTGCGGCATCACGCGTGTTCTTATCTTCTCTTACCTCTGACACTTCCCTCCTTTTCATCTGTTTGTTTTCACTCTCACTCCCCTCCCGAGTTGGTCTTTTCTTCTTCAAGTCTTGTCCTCCACCTCGATCTAAAAGATTTTTTACCTCAAAGTTTCTCCCTGAGGGCCGTAGGCGAAGCAGAGAGGCCATCTCACGGTTCTGAACTCAGACCCAAATCCTCCTACTCACAATCTGCAGCTCATTGCGCAGAGCTGCCAATTTGGCCTGTCAATTAACATCTTGATAAGATGGTAGAGACTACACTGGATCGATCAGTTCCTGCTTCCCACAACCCTCTCCTTTTCTTTCTTTCTCTCATCTACCTCCATATTGTTCCAAAACTGAGTGAGCTGACAAATACTTACCATGGCAAGCGCATTGAAGAGTCCTCTCACTATTGATTTCACTACATGCTACATGAAAACAAAATGTGGTATTGTAAGCAGCATAATTATATTAGGCATTGTTGCATACAATTCTCTCATACTTCTGTCAAATTAAAAATTTTCTTTCAAAAATGTATTTCAGTCTATTTAGGAATAAACATTCAGATAAAAAAAGGTTCATAAGTTCAAGTGAACTGTTAGTGTATCTATTTTTCAAAATCACACCACAATTTCACATTACCCATCGGTAAGGCATGTAAACAGGCTCTTTGCAATTCCTAAAAGGATGTAAAAAGCCAAGCCATAACAGAAGTTGTTTTCTAAAGTGCAGTGGATGTCTGGGTCTGACCGGTGTACGTTTAGTCATGCAGCATTATGCCAGCGGCCAAGAGTGAAACATGAGGGACCAACACAGTCAGCGACTGACATGATTCAGCACTATCCTTAGTATACACAATCTTGCCAGAGAGGAAATCAAGACCTGTATGGGAGAGTTAGATTAGCTGTGCTATGATGGAAAATAGTGTTTAATCCAAATCCCTGGACTGAACAATCAAACACAATCATTACTACATAATTCTATATAATTATTCTCCATAATTCTGAAACAACTTCAGGGAAATATAACAAAATTTACTAGGCTTATGGTGTGTTTACACCAGACGCGAATGAAGTATTAAGCATGAGTGATTTACATGTTAAGTCAATGCAAAGACGTGAACAGACATCCTGCGGTGTGATTCACGTGAATGACGTGGCGCGAGTTGAGCGTTACGGGTGTTTTGAAAATTCACGCCACGTTAAGCAATCAGGAGCTTGCTCTAGTGACGTGATTATGACAAAGGGAGCAGAGGCAGAAATCTGAAAACCACAATGGAGGACAAACTCATTGTCGCTGTATGTGGATACCCGGAGCTGTACGATACATCTTCGTACTTTTATAGAAACAGTGGCTCCATTTATCATTTGAAAACTATAACAATCTAAATTTGAACAAAAAACACCCCTGCCTCCTTTAGTTTGCATTTAAACATATTAATAGCCGCAAAAATTTAGTTCAGGGAAATGTGTAGGCCTATATAGCCTGCATTAAAATAAAATGAAATATTATATCAAACAGTATTGCCTCTTTTTATTTTTATTTTAACATATTAACAAATTAATTGAATAAAGACCAAAGATTTCCTGTTAGATTTACCCAAAACAAAATCCAAAGGCAAAACAAATGTGTATGGTTTTGTACAATGGCAATTTATCAAAATACATGTCATATTTCTAGACCTGGAAAAGTTTACCATCACAACACTTTTTACTTGCCATATAGAAACTCCATTTAAAATGCTAATCACTTTTCTTACATGCATTTTACGCCAAGTTCCCCTACTTTATATAACAGGATAATACTAATACTGTACATCCTTTTCACTAGATAATTTATGATTCAAAACTAGAAAATCTGATAAAAATTTGTTAAACTTACAGAGAAGTGAAGGATGTGACTTCTATATAATATTTGAATTTTGCCCCTAAACAATTTCTCTTGCTGTTGTTGTTAAACAAAAAACAAGTGTCACACAAATTGAAATATGATAAGGAAACAAAAAGCAGACAGCTTAAGAAGACCCGTCAGATATTTAAATGTGAGAGACTGTGAATAGCACACACACTGTTATTACATCTTGCCAGAGACGGGATTCTGATGCCGTGGCACGTTTTGTTTGTTTGAATGTGGATTGTTCTCCTGCGCTCATGGGTGCATACTGAAACACGCTCTGACTACAGGGGGCCTTCTCACTTCCAAAAACCATTGAAAGACAAGTCTAGATTATTCAGATCACTCTCAGCAATCCCTTAATAGGTATAAAACACAGAAATTCATCTGCGGAAGGTCAACGCAAAAGGTCATCTCATTTCTCCATGCAAAGTTGACTCGCCAGCGTCTGCTTGGAGGATTTGCACGGTAAACATCGCCGGTCATTAATTCTAAGCCACCCAGAGTTTGGAAGCAGCTCTGAGACCTCCAGTATGAGGGGTTAATGAAATCCAAATTAAACTCATTAACCAGACAAAACACCTGCCTTAAAACAAAAATCAAACAAAAACATCCAGTGGAAATGTCATTAACATGTGCTAATATTCAGTTGCTGCTTTGTGTGCAAGTCGCTCGACACACAATAGGGAATCCTAATATTACACTGGTCAACATTGACAGCGTGTCCATTTGATAATTGGAATGCTAAATGCTGGCAGCCTGAAAAACGCTCTGCTAAGAGATATTAATGAATGCTAAATGATGAGGCTACACATTTGTGTGGCTAAAACACATAGCCTGGGGAGGCAGGTGTCCTCATAATTCATTACGCATTTCAAAGCTAAGCACGATGTATATAATTGTATCTTCATGGAAGCTTCCGATTTCTCTTCAGTTGCGTGACGCAAATGAAATAAACACATTGTGATCCGCACCATGTAGACCCTCGGGATAAAAACTCATCGGCTCGACCCTCCTTGGCATCTCGGAGAGTGAGCTAGGGAAGGGTTTGGCTCCGGCAAAAAGCGCAGAGCCCCAACAGCAGCTTTTAATTTATCTGATGGGCCTGCGGTGGCCTCCAGGCATGCAAGTAGTGCCAATATTATTGATAATTTACATGGAATAAGATGTTGGTGGGAATCCAGACAGAAATATTAGAGATTAATGAGAATTAAGTTCAATTCAAAGCCATCAGATGTGCTCATCGTGACGGGGTGATGCTGGGTAACTTATCACAATCAGGACATGACCTGAACCGTACTCCTGCACCAATTAAATCAGTTAAGTGCAACTGAGAATGATGAGGGTCAATTACAAAACTCGATGTGTGACCAATCACAAGTAACTCACCTCTGGCTTTTTGACACGGCCCTCCTGGAAAGAGCAGCTGCTCGGATCATGGGTGCACGTGTGACGATATTTGCACCAGTGGCACTGGTATGGGCTTCCAACACAGGACAGACATCTGGGATATAGGTAATGGGTGTGGATTATTGTAGTTGTTTGTGAAAGTATACACGACTGCATTAAATCATTGCAAATATAGAAGTTACTCACGACTTGTGAACGCTGCAGTTGTAGAAGACAAAGCTAGTGTTGGCAAAAGCTAGTCCTGTCTCCTTTGACTTGAGGTAGAGCTGGACAATCTGATGGTCACCTAAGAGGCAGAGGAAACATTAAAAGTGTTGAAATAGCTGATAGTGTGCTGTCCACAAAAATATCAGTTTAAAGCCCAATGAGCTGCCTATAGAAGCCACAGTTTGTTTCAAAAGGTGGGTGACAATGAACTGCAACAAGGTTTACTCAATATTTGTGATATAATAAGACATTTTACAGTATATACCAAGGCGGTTAACTCATATTATGATGAAAGGGAGAATGTGCAGTGAGCAATATGGCAGAATATGTCCTGTCTTGTAAATAAAATAGCCAATTACCAAGTCATCGCAACACTGCATCAGCTTTAATAAGCTCCGGTTCCCATAGAAACAGTCCTGAAATGCACACTTGGTACTTTACATGCGCATTGACTGGACCAACCTTACAACATATATATACTTTTTTTTATCATAACATATCAGATTTTGTTGCTGATTTTAAATATTTAAATGTGAGTTTGGTAAGCAGTATGTTATTTCCTCATACACTGACTTTGCTTGAAAGTGATTTTGAGTCTACAGCATTTAAAGCTGCAGTAGGGAACTTTTGACGCTCTAGCGGTTAATAAACAGAACTGCTTGCGTCTTGCGGAAAAACATTGTAGCCGGAACTACTTCTCTCTGTTTATGTCTATGAAGAATCACAAAGGTACTGGGTTACTCCGCCGCGGTATCCCCGAATCAATCTAAACTAGTCTGAATATAAACACTTATTGTAGGTGTACCCTAGTGATTCAGGACAAGCTAAAACACGGTTTGGAAAATGGATTCATGGTGTACTTGCTTATTATATACATTTTTCTACATTTTGAACACAAACAAAGTTACGGACCGCAGCTCTGATTGGTTGTTTCTTAACGGGAGCGATGGCGTTTCTGCAAATGGCAATAGGACCACTGGGAGGAGCCAGAGGAGCTTGATTTTTTCACAGATTATCGGTCTCATATTCTACTGTCGGGACATAATGACAGGTTTAACAAATATGTAAAAAATATATTTTTACAAAAGTTACCTACTGCCGCTTCAAGTACTTAGAGTTTCAGGCTATAACACACTCGACACACACAACTCTATATAGCAAACTAGCAGTTATCTTTTATACATTCAAGCTAAATGTCCAAATATCAAGTAGGTTATATAGTGTGTAGATTCAGGTGACTGCTCCCCTCTGCCAAAAAAAGCCAAAACCTTTCCCAAAAAACATTATTGAAGAAGGGGAAGAGAGCGACAGAATGAGAGAAAGTAACCTGTACGAGTTAATGGAAATGTGGCACAAAAGTGCCCATCTTCAGCGTGTTTTTGTCTGAGCTAATGAAGAAGCTCATGTTTAATTCAACATGCCGGACTCAACATCTCCCCTCTCGAAGGAAGAGCATACTTTTTCACCCTCTTTATCTATTCCTGTCTCTTCTTTTTTCGCATACTATTCTTCAACCTCTTTCTTGTCCTCCTAAAGCGCGTCCCCTTCCCTGTCATGCGACATTTCTTCAACAAAGAGCGAATCATTCATCAATCAATGTAAAGTGTGCCTGACAATGAATCTGTCCTAATTAGTTCACCTAAATGTTTCTTTGATGGCTGGTATCTCCGGAGTGTGTGTGCATGTGTGTTCGCAAGCCCCCTGCCACCCGCTGCAGAGTGTGTCTGCCTTTAATGAGTCACTCAGGACACACACTGTTACCATGACACTAAGAAACGGAAGGAAAGTGAGGAATATGGGGAAGAGAGTGCAAATAAATGACCTATAACTGCAGGGGTATGTGTATGTGTGCACACAGAATCCATAAAAACACATCTTGATCCACTACTTTAAAGTTTTTTTTAATGATGTATCCCACTATTAGGGGTTAAATACACTGTGTATGACAGTGGTGTTGTATGTATCTAGTAGTGTGTGTGTAAATGCGCGCAGCCTCAGGTGTGTTATAGTGTACTTATCCAGTGGCGTGAGAGTGTGTGCTTGCACTGCGGCGTTTCAGAGCTCCAGACCCTTGCAGATTGGACCGACCTGTAATTTCATGGTGGCCTGACTAGCCTCACATCTCCAATGAGACTTGCATGCATCATTATTCACACACCTCACACCCCTGCACACGGCTCTTTCTACCTCACATCCAGGCCGTTGTGCTATTTACTAAGGTAATTTGCGGGTGTTTCTACACTAAATGCTTTGAAAGAACATTGTTGCTTCTATTCTGCCTTGTTTTTTTGTTGTGTTTTACAATCCCCCCCCCCCCCCCCCCCCTTTTTGCCCTGGACACACATGCAAAGAAAAGTATTCCCCCATATCCACTGTAGTGCGCATCTTCATTATCTTTACGTTGAGATGTTTTCATATTATGAAAAATTACCAGCCTCTAGACAGCTGCCCAGATGTTTGCTCGTTTCAATTACGTCGGGGTAACCAAGCACGCCGGCGAGAAAACAGAGGAGCAAGAATGGCATCAATGAGAGTACGGAAGAGGATGGCGAAATGTTCTCTCTTGAAAAATCTTCTCTCTCTTATCTGCTGGAGTGAATGCTGTCAAAATCATTTTCAGCCGAGCAGATGGAGTGAAGAGTGTCATCAGTTCAGGAGATCCAATCCAATCACTTTACTTGAAAAAATCTCTCGAACCTCAGTGCCAATGGAGCTTCAGAATGAAAGAGCGAAATGGAGAGCGACAGACGAGAGCACAGGAGACAGAATGCCAAAACTGCCTCCCTCTTGACGACCTTTATTCACTCAATTACAAAACACGTCCTGCGGCAAAAGTCAACAGCTGCAGGCAAGATAATGAGCATGTAAACTTCCATCTCTGCTCAGGTGTTTATGCCTATCACACTCTCTCTCTCTCCTTCTAAGACTGTCTTCTCTCCTTCCTTCTGATATAAATCCGGCTTCTCTGGAGTCTGGAGCAGATCTCCCAATCCAGCATCTCCAATTATAAAGCTGTCATAGTCTCACTTTGCCTCAACAAATGCCAACATTCAGTCATTTCGCCCAATTTTTCCATTGCATTTGATTGGTAAGTGACAGTATATCTTCATACCTTGGTCTACAATGATGCGCGGGACTTCTTTCTCTGCAGGAGAGCTGCAGGTAATGCGGTTCCCCTCGACCAGACCGTCCATCTCCGCCAGGTCCTCAAAGGTGCAGTTGACCCCTGCAGAAAGTTCTGGCACGTTATGTGCCTCCAGCACTAGCTGTCAAGGTAAAAGAAAAGACAAGTTAAAGTTATTCAGGAGAGAAAATAGAAGGCAATAACGGACAGGACACACTTTGGTGTGTCTAACAAACTGACACATTAACTTTGTACACAAAATAAACTCATTTGTGCTGCCGCTGCCCCTAAAACTGCTGTAACATGGATATTTTCTCATGTCCATGGTTTGAAATGCTCTTGAGAGAGAAGGAAGTCTGCAGACTCCACACATGGGAAATCTCAATCCAGCCGCAGACATCAAGACATCCCGGAAAACACACGCAGCCGTTACATAAATATCCCAGCTGACACGTGGCCAACCGCACAGCCAAATCAGGCCATTGAACCAGTGGCCACATATCTCCTAAATTTCCTGGAGGAAAATGTCCAGAGACATCAAGAGACTTCAGTCAGCCATCAGCCAGCATGTACTGACTCTAATGTGTTTCACTGAACACAAGTGGGTGGGAAATTGAGAGAGAGAAGGAGAGAATGAGAAAGAGAGAGGGCTACGGGGTGAGAGTTTTCATTCTCTTTCTTCTTTATGACTCTCATCTGGAGAGTCTCCTTGTGTCCTCTCCATCTCTGTTACCCATAATGCCCTCTGGCTCCCAGCCTTCTAATGAATTTCAAGCCCTGCTCCTAAGCACATGTGTTGCCTAACACCAGTCATATGAAGTGAGAAACAGAAGGGCATGATGGCAAAGAGAAGAATGAGAAAGAGCAACTGTCATGAAATTCCCCTTTTCGAGTCCCATTTATTATCTGCATACAGCCATGTGTTTATTACAGAAGTTGCACCACCAATAATCAGTGATTTTCCAATTAACATTTTTATTGTCAGTATAACATTAACGCAGTAAAATATACTTTTAAAAAGTCATTTATATCAATACATTTGTGACTTTGAAATCACAAGAACTTTCAGAATCTCTTTTTTTTATCTGAATACTATATGAATCACGTTAATGTCAAAGAAAGCTCAAAAATAAGGAGATCACAGAAAGAGAGAATAATGAAGTTGTATACAGGTAAGAATATATAAGAAAGGCAACTAAAATTCCCACAGTGGTGCTCTCTTTCAGTTTGACTCTGTTGGGGGTCCGTTCGGGGAAAACATGCAGTAATGCTCTGTGAGGGCATCATGGGAAGTGAAGTGGATGAAATCGGAATATCCACACTAATAGGAAGCCGCAGCCTTGCATGGAGTGGCCCTGCACCCTGCATTACACTGGTGATACGGCCTGAAACACCCTTTACTCAACAGAACGGCTGACCGGGGCTGTTTTTAGATTGCTGTTTAATGAAAAGGCAGGGACATGTAGCAGACACTCTTTTCCCATCTCGCCCCCTCTCTCACTGTTTTCCGCTTTCCCATTAAAGTTCAGGATGCACCGGTGGATGGCGGCACCACTCTGGGATTTAATTTATTTTTCCTTTTAGAGAGGGATGCAGAGAGAATTTCTTCAATTACATTTCAAGCAGCGATGAACAAACCCTCGCTGCCCATGATAAATATGAAAATCATCCCTCTCTGAGAGGGACCCCGACAAACAAACAAACAAAAAGGCCTCTCGCAGCAGAGGGTACGACATGAGGAATATGGTGTCTTTGATTACCTCCCGCCTCAACAGAAGAATGCATCAAGACGGCAGACTCTAACGGACATCAGATGCTGATGCAGGTTTCTAATTACGCTTCAGGATTTGTGAGAGGAGGGAAACAGAGATGTCGATGTACCCCCAGAGACCCCGAGAGCTATGAGACTCTACCTATTGTACCCCCTTGTTGCACTTTAAAATCGCATGGATAAAATCAATCTACATTTAAATGAATTCTGAGAGCACCTATAGTGTCAAATCCAGTCATGAATGATGTTTTCCGTACACAACTAGTTTAATCCTTCTTCAGAATAATGCTAAAGCTGTGCTGTGCAGAGCCTTGGTATTATCTAAAAAGAAACTTCTTTGGTTAATGCACGTAGTAATTTGAACAATAACAGTTTAAAAGAAGCAAATTCCTCTTAAGATAGGCTTTACTGTGGTTTGGGAGGAACTTATGGATAAAATGTGAACTAACATGAAAATATGAAATAGTCAAAAAAATGTTTTCTTTGTTTTTTTTTTTTATGAGGAATTTACTTCAATCCCTTCTCTCCCTGCAGACTGAACAGAGGATCTTTGTGCTTATCTCCTCAAACAAATATTTAATAATGAAAAAGGTCAAGAAGCAGCATGAATGCCTATAGTGTGTTCTGTGCACAGTTTGCAATTTATCGCATTGCAGATGTGTTGTTTTCCTCTCGGTAATTCCAGTTTGGAGGGAAAAGGTCAATCTCTCTTTGACGCTGTCTGTGTAAATTGCATACCAGTCATTTCATAACAAACATGTACGTTTATAAAAAATACTGTTCAAATTGTAACTTTCTGCACAATTTAAAATTACTTTTCCGTTTTAATATTGCTGTGATTGCAAAGCTGGATTTTCAGCAGCTGTTACTCGAGTCTTGTTGACATGATGCTTCAGAAATCATTTTTATTATTATTATACTGAACATACTATAATGTGATGTTTATTTTTACCTATATACATCAAACCAACTCAAGTCTACTGGTCTAAGCTGGTCTTTTCAGCAGGGATGTAGTCATATTAAGATTCAAAGGATTGAGAAAATGAAGAGGATTGAGCTCATTATTTAAAGCTTAAAGCCTTAGCACTCTCAGAACACACCTGGAGAGTTTATACAAGGACTTCTTTTGACATGATCACATCAACTCTTCAATGACTGAACGGCTACTCCTGAATCTCCTGACCTCTGCTAGATACGGTGTACACAAATGCTCTGATTGAAAGAAATACAGTACTTACATATGGAGAAACTCTACTGTGTAAATGATTTAGTGTTATCGAAACATATCTAGATCCTGGTTAAACATCATTCTGTGGAGCACAGATCTTGTGTTATATGGTGAGGTAATGGGAGTTTATTAGCTCTTATACAGCGTAGCAGTTGAGGTTTTGATTTTGGGCCCAGAATACAGATCCTGAATCAGCTGAAAGGCCAGCTTCTCTAGTGGAGACGTTAATCTGATATAAAGGCTCAGAGGAGGTGCTGGATTACATGAGGATAAGGTCTGAAACCATGGCCTGCTTTGATGGATTTTATACACACACACACACACACACACACACACACACACACACACACACACACACACACTCAACAAGCTAGTGGCAGAGTCAGCACTTAACTGGGATCAGCCAACAAAAAACACCAACACAAAAAAGTAACTGTCCTGACAAGGTACAGCGACTGGCATGATAAAACAGACCTGGTATGACACCCTGACTGTGTTTACATGCACAACAATATTATGATATTAATCAAAATTTGGTCACATTCAGGTTATCACGTAAACCAAATTAAGCCAATTTTCTAATTTCCAGAAATCTGAATTGTATAGATTATTCACAAACCCATAACATTCATTCAGATCTATGTGTGAACATGTGTGATATTTGGTACAAACAATCATAAAATACTAAGCTTCAAAGAAAAATGTATGGAGCAAGGAGGAGATCCGCATTAAAAGAAAAATCATGGCCTACATTTGTAGGACTCTCTCATACATTTTGCAGTTAATCAAGCTCTTGTGTGTTATTGTTAAGACCATGACTGAAAATGAATGAATTTGTTACATTACTGTCCAAAACATATAGCATAATAAATGCCAAGCAAGGAAAAGCATCTCCAGTATTTCTGAAAGAGAATAGCAGTTTATCTTTTTTAGAAAAACAGCTGGATTTTAATCCGAAAATGAAAAGTCCACCACCCAGAAAAAACGTAAATTAGTTTTGTGTGTGACTCGATGCAAACGTCACTGAAATAACATGGCACGTGTGGTACGGTCAGGCTGCATGACGTGTCCTCAGAAACCCATCAGTGTAACGGACAGATCCATAAAGGCTGAACTTAAGACTATGATCACATTAATGATGGAGCCAGAAGAGTAATGGGCTCTATAACTGAGTTAGTGAAGGCTAATGTCAATATGTCCAGTGTTTGGCTTTATCCTCAGAAACACTTAAAAGGCTTCTGTAATTCCTCAGTATTCCTTAAGGATATTTTATGGTGCGATTACACAGACGGACCTGAGGTGAGAATTGAAAATTAGCGCTCACCATGACACTGTATTGAGACACAGAGATGTTGTTGGGGTGAACGCTGAGTCTCACACACTGCTTTATATCAGAGGCAAAACGACGAGGCTCGGATGACCGCTCACACTTCTCCTTCCTGGTGCACCTGGAAAACAAAGACGAAAAGAAATACGTGAGAAAGACAGTGTGTAAATGGAAGACAAAGCATTTGACAGTATGGGGGGGGGCTGGGGAGGGGATCAAAACAGCTGCACAAATGCGTTCAACCATCTCCCATCTGTGACCAGCACAGCATGAAGGAAATAGAACACAAGCTTGATTACTAGTCCAAATCCATGCATTATATCTCTGTTTCATATTTCAGGAGAGAGGGGGCAGTTACAGAGAGAAAGAAAAGACCAGTTGGTTGTGGGGACTCTATCCTGTTTCTGTTCTCTCGGCGGTGCTAAAACAACAGCGTCTCTATTTGTGGAAGCAGAGCAGGCCCAAAGGGCCGAGGGACAAGCCAGCTTTGTGTTCTACCCTTAATGAAGTGTATTCATGGCTGCCGGGTTCTGCAGGTGGGGATAGAGACCCTCCCTTTAGATCCAAACACCCTCCACTCTGATCCGTTCACAACACTGGGTCACAGAGCCGATGAGGAGACCACCCTAACACTGTGACATCTAATCCAGACACATCAGATTACAGGACCAAGGTTAAGCACATTTAAGACTATTTTACACTAGTGACTTTTAGTTCTGAAAGCTTGACTTGCAAGTTACAAACTGGTCCTAAGGAACCCAGACACTAATACAGAGTGCTGTTTTCCTGGACCCTGTTAATTAATATAATATTTAATTATAAAACGTAATTATACAAATTCAATGCTACGGAGTAGAAAATTAAACACAAATGTACTTAGAATTAAATATTAAAATAAAGTTCATATTTTAATTTAAATGTATTATAATATTTTTTTTATAAATGCATATATTAATAAATTAAATGTTTTATGTTTTTATTAGTTTTTTTTTTACATAAAAAATAGAATCATAAAAAAATAATAAATAACATTGCAAGTTTTTATAAGATACTAAGATCTACTATAACATTTTTGGGTAAAAGAAACATCGTTCATAAAATATACCTGCATATGAAAGTGTGCAATTGAGTCCTACACTTCAGCACTTCAAAAGTTTTTTTTTTTTTTTTTTTTTTTGCTTGGATAGTAGTACAACAGTGGATAAAATAGTCTGCTCTGACTGGGTTTTTTAGCCTGTCATTCCCCTGACTAATCCAGATTGGCTTTATTCAAATCTGTGAAGCAATTAACTACAAATCAGCACAGAGTCCTTACGAGAGGGAGAGAAGTTTATACCGGATGACAGTTGTGACAGGGTTTTCTTCCACAGCGGGAGAGAGAGGTAGGACAGTGAATGAATTGAAAAGTTAAGAAGCCTAACGTGGAGAACTCTGAGAACAGAATGGGAATAATCTGCTGGTGAATGAAAGAGGAAAACGAAAGAGATTTAAATGGCAACAATCATCCTCTTTCTCTGTGCTTCTGTGCTAAGCAGGTCTAAGATGCGTTTAATCAGAATGGTCTCCTTTGAAGCTCCAATCACTCAGCCTGCATCCCTTTTTAGAGGCTGATTTAATAAGCATGCTGTACTACGTGTTCAAACGCACACACACTTATTACACTAGGTGGAAGCTATGGGTGGTGAAACATTGAACTCTAAAACGACAGAGAGTGTGTAGCATTTTCAGAGCACTATGGGAGAGACAAACTGTCTTGTGCGAGTCTCTGGGTGATTTGGCGGGGCTGTGCAACCCGCAGTTAGACGCACTTGTCAAAAGCCTTTAATAAAACATCACACCTAACAAGTCCCTCTCGGTCCGCAGCCATTACGCAAGACTAAAGGAAAGTGTGCAGGCAGTGAAGCCTGTTTAAACACAGACACTAGTCTTTCTCACCAATAGGGGGCGTATGAGAGTTGTGTGTTTTTAATTTGGAGATTACAGGGGGCTTTGACATGTTGTGGCTGAAACAAATCAGCTCAGCTTGTAAGAACGGGAATATTTCTTATTTAAAAGGGTTATAAAGGAGATGCCTGCTTATGGCCTGAGAGCACTGTAAAAACATTTATGAGCCTTCATTTATGAGCTTGTGTAAAAGGCCCAGAGACAAATATCAGCAGGATAAATAGCATTGTTTGTGTCTCTCATTCCTTTAATAAATTAAAAATGTATTGGATAAATAAAATGAGTGTAAAAATGGCCTTATTTACTTTTTCTATTCACATTTCAAGTTAAATAGTGAACAGTATTTATTTATTTATATGTAATATTTATTTAATTGTCAAATGAATAAACAAAACCGAGTATTATACATTTTATAGTAGATTTTTGTATTTAAAAAATCATAATACACTGTAAATTTTATACATATGAACGTACAACACATTTCATATTAATATTCATACATTAATACAACTGACTTCTATTAGTTAATTATAATATATTACATTATATTATATTTGATCTAAGATTAAAATGGGTTGCATTTCCAGTTTGAAGACTTTTCCGGTGTGTAGTTCTGTGTGTACTTTATTAATATTTCTACATGTGTGCATGTGCAGTTAAATGTGTTTATTAGAACCATCTCGATTCTCTGCAAACGCTTTTCCTCCTGATGAATTGGTGATCTCCTTGTTAAGTCATCCAGTGCGCACCTGTCAACACGCGGGAGGTTTGTTTTAATACCTTATCATTAGTAAAGTAAACTGCTCTATTAAATGACTAAGGAGTAATTTGTTTCCCTCGTTATGTAAATGCTGCCCGAACATGGAGAAATGCAGTACTTTGATGAATAATGAACAGGAAATGAAATTGCATCAAAGCGATCAAGCAGACGGGAGCGCTGGAGTGGGCACATGCAAAACACTCAGGACGGCCTCCTTGCATCTCGCCTGCCCTCGTGACCCTCAGTTCACTCTGCTCTCTGACCTAAATACCATTACATCACCCATGCTAGCAGACGAGGAAAGGAACAAATAAATAACTATGCCCATCGGTGAAAGAATAAAAACATGTAATTAGTGCATTCAAATTCATTTTACTTGCCAGTCAAGAATTGTAGTGACGTTTTGCCGTTTTGCAATGCTACCCTTCACGTCAAACCCACAGACAGAGAGACTACAGATGTCTTCAGAAGAGAGCAGCTAACAGAGTCAGCCAGAAGCAGCTAAATTAATAAGTTCTGCTAAAATAATAAATCCCTTAAGGCGTTTTATTCAACAGAGTTTCACTTGCTGTGCAACTAAAACTGTTAATTTACCATAAGAATGAGTTCGGGCACATACTGGAATACAGTACCAACCTCGCTTTGCCAAGACTAATTTATAATAAACACGTGGAGGTACATTTCTCATGTGTGACTGATGACAGTGGCTTAGTGGAGTTTAAAGTGTGTGAAGTCCCAAGGTCTGACCAGCAGCATGAAGCAAAGACAGGTCTAATGGGAAAAAAATACTACAGAAGTAAGTTTCTTAAGATAGAGACTGTCTATGCTTACAAAAGCAAGCCAACACAGTAATTTTAGGATTTATGGAGTACATGTTGTTGTGATGAGTGGGGCGGGGCCGAGAGCCGTGGGAACGGAGCGAAGCTGGTGGAGTGATTTGGAAATGAGTGACATCTGCGCCACTCACCGGTCTCGAGTCCCACGGAGGAGATCAAAGGATACAAAAGAGGAGCTACGACAGTGAAGGACGAGAGAGGACCAGGCCTGGAGTTTATTTTGTGTTTTTGGTTTTGTTTGTGTGGGCAGTCGTCTGTGAGGGGCTGTCGCGCTGTTTTGTGTTTATTTTATCATTAAAGTTTCATTTGAAGGTTCGATGGGTTCCCGCCTTCTTCTTCCCGACATACTTACAGTGTTACAGTTGGGAAGGGAACTTTTAAATGTAATAGATTACATATTACAAGCCTATTTTAACCCGATTTAAAATTTAATAAGTAGTGTAAAGTAATGCTTGACCTGACCTTCTATTTCCATGTGAAAAACAAACAGAAATTAAAATTTCATAATTTGTACCTTTTTCTTTCATTCATGTCTTGAAATGAATAAAAAAAAAAATCTTGGATTAAGTTACTTCAAAAAGAGAAAGGAAGAAAGATAAATGTGAAACCACTAAATATATAAGTTTGATTTCATCAGTTTGTCGTTAGCATGTGGCTAAGCTAACAACACAATAATCTAAAAAAGCATAAACACATACTTTTCAGTATTTAATAAAAATAGAAGTTGAGTTATAATTGCCATTTCTCTCATCTCACCCAACACCTCAGTTTTTTTAGCGTATTGCAGTGCATTCTGTGATTGCAGTTTTAGAGTTTGGCCATAATTACTGCAGATAACCTAGGAAGCAGAAGATTTTAGATCCTACCTTTTACAATAACCTTGGAACTGCAAGTGTGTTTTAAAATGCTACCACCATAGTCATAGTTTTGATAGGAGAAGAAAAACCTTTTACTGTGAAACGCCTACCATTCCTAAGCCAATTCTACTCTAAACATCTCACAGAAATTCCATTACACTCAAAATAAAAAGCAGAGCCACAATACTGTATTACTATTGAGTTCAGCTGCTAGAAAACAGACTTTTGAACTCTAGCCAGTTCACGCTCTACATATAGTACAGTATCATGCTAATATTACTTATGGATGAGTCAATGCATATTTGAATATGCAGTTAAATATACATTCATCCTGATGGTTATCAACCCTCCCTTTGGGATAGATTCCCAATGTTTAACGGATGAGGAGCAAGAAGAGGGAACTGAGCTAAAATATGGTCCCATGGCCAAACAGACAAATCCCCTTCAAGTTGCACAAATAGAAAATGAGATGCCTTTAAAATCAAGTAATACCCAGATAGAAAGGGAGCCAGGGAGAGCACACAAAAAAGAAGGTGCAGGCACACTGACAAATGGCAGGTTTAAATTTAGAGGCAGCGCTGTGAGCCAGACCCTCAGAGCCCCCTGCGAGAGAACAGCCAGTCAGTCACCATCATTATGGAGTGAGCAAAGAAGAGGGATGGAAGGAAAGAGGAAGTCATAAAGCAGATAGAAGGAAGGAGGGGAGAAGAGACTTGTGGAGAGTCATTACGCAGCCCAGTGGCTCTGACCCGATTATTCCCAGCAGAGACCTTAGGGCCACTGCCCCCCACTGGGCCACAAACCTCAGCTGAGTGGAAAATTAGTGTGGAGCACCCCGGGAACGACCCCAACACACTGATGCATGCTGAGACACACAAACAAACACTTGCACAAAAAACATCCAGGCTGCAGCACTCATGTCCAAAATACAGAATCCAATATTCATTACATATATAATGCTCATTTAGTCATGCAGTGAATTAAATATTTAAATAAAGATATATAAGGTACTTTATCTCATTTTCTATTTGGAACTTAGAAAAATGAAACTGACACTGAAATTTGATTATTCATGACAAATGAATAAGTTTCACAACAGTGCAAAGATTACATAATTTGCATTATGTAACAGTTTGGTTTATAACAAAAGACTTAAAACAGAGCAAATTCAACAAAACCATGAAAGATTTGTATAATTTGACATGATTGATGATTATATAAGTCAAAATCTGCTAAGGGGTAATTAAAAATAACAAATCATGTACAAATGATTGTTTCATTGTCAAACTTTGCCTTATGGTTTACTTTAAAATTTAAATTAAAAATGTAATTTATTCATTTAGCAGATGCTTTTATCCAAAGCAATTTACAGTGCATTCAGGTAAAAAAAAATGTACCTAACATGTGTTCCCTGGGAATCGAACCTTGCGCTGCTAACACAATGCTCTACCACTTGAGCCACAGGAACTCTAATATTTAATATTTCTTGATATTAAACAAAAAGAAGACATTCTGAAGAATGGAAAACAAAAGAAGACATTCTGAAGAATGTTGGAAACAAATGAAATGACAGAATTGTCATGTTTTGGGTAGACTATACCTTGAATGGTTGTTTGGAAGTGTAGTCTAGAAAGATTGCCATGGTTTCTTGTACTTTTTCCCAACCCTATTTACTTAGACGCCAAATCTGCCTAAAAGCAACATGACCTGAGAATCTGAGCAGCATTTTTAAACACTTTTATGTGACTTGAATCCATCCGACTCCAGACTATGGCACAGCTGGAGAAACACATTACCTATCAAAGTTGCACACACCCACACAAATACCCACAATTCATCTCAATGCCATAAAAGCGTCAAGTTTTTCGTGATGCAGCAGCACTCGGCTCCAAACTCGCATTCAATTTCAGGAGCTGTCAAAAACACCTCAGACCGGCTCCTTCATCTCATCTCCCTGCTGTCCCGGTTCCTCCTGGACCAGGGGACCCATCTTACCCTGCTAATATTAAACAGATTATCAGTCTCCTCCAACACCACATCCCCTACAGATCTGATCAAACATTGCACATATTAACACCCGATCTGTCTCCTGTGCCAGCCTTCCAGCTGTCAGGATCCAGCTCAGAGGAACGTATCTCTTGCTGTTTAGATCGAGCAGACAGATCTTTTTCCTTTCAGCTGCAGGGGTCAACTGAGTTTTCAGCAGAAAGAAATACAAAACACGGAAGACCTCTAAGAATGACTGAAAAAGACAAAGGCACAGTGGATGTGAGGACATTTAGACTCTGTCTTCAAAGTTATACAAAGCATTTTAAAGAGGTCACACTCAATAAGACTCCACCTAAGAAAGGAGAGTAACTTGAGAGTGTGTGTGTGCTATAGATAGAGCGTCTGTCCTCTATCACAAAGGGCAAACAAGCGGGTCTTCAGCCACCTGAGAGAATGATCCAACAGGTCCCACGTGTTCAGAGGAAAAATCAATGTGCCGCTCAAATTAGAGAGAACAATCTGATCTGGTCGAACATTTCTGAAAACATTTTGCTTCTGTGCCAATGCAAGGTGAATGGCAATTACAAAGAGTTTGCGAACTGGCATATCACGTTTCTGGTGCTGTTTGGAAAAGAGAAACACGCATGACATTTGAAACCTGTGTAAAATTAAGCTACGATGAACACAAGACTGTGTCTCATTCTGTATCCTACCTGTGCTGGTTCAAATCCGTACACCTGCTGTGATGAACGCAATGTTCTTTCCATAATTCACAGCGGTGCTTATTCCCACAGCTTTATAGACCATTCAAAGACTTGGAAAATCATAAAAAGGAAATTTTCCACAAGATAAATTTAGAAGCACATTCTACCAGCACTTTTTTAGTTGCTATATCACACTGTGAAAAGAAGTTTCTATTGTTAAAAGAGCTCAGAAAGGTTTTTATAAACCTCAAATATAATTTTTGTAGCATAAAACTTGTGGCGAGAAGTTTGATTTTTGGTTGGAATTACTAATTTAAATCAATGGATTCATTGAGTCTTTTGTGAAATATACTAATTAACTAAATAACTAACTAACTAACTAACGTTAAAGTTTGTTACACAAGATACACGTGCTTACTAGTATAATTACAATAAATTATTCAGAATTACATGCAAGTAACCATGAGCCAAACCCTAATCCTAACCCTAATAGTACTCAATACTTAAATGTATAATTACACTGTAACAAGGACACCTTAAAATAAAGTGAAACCAAAATATTCTTATAATTTAATAACTGTTTGTTCAATGGTGTTAATATAAGTATAATATAACAAAACAGATAATTAATCAAATCAATTAAAATGTGGTGTTGGTGTCACTCCAAAATGTATTACCGACTTTGTTCTGCTAAACACAAAAACATGAAATATGAATTTCTTTTCACTTCTGGAAAGCAAACAGTAATGCGGTTTGGAACGACATGACGATGAATACATAATGACAGAATTTTCATTTTTGCTTGAACTATTCCTTTAACTTCCTCCACATCCATTTCCTGTCTTTTCAATCAATGCCTGCACGCGTTCTCTCTTTCTCTCTCAGGTGTGTCTATCTCCATGTCTAGTTCACGCTCTGTCACACCAGGACAGGCCACCCCGCTTGCTGTCTTCTACCCCCTCTCCCCTTTGCCTTCTCTCTCTGTGTCTCCTGCTCTTTCTCCGGTGACAGCGTGGTGACAGTGAGAGATAGGTTGAGTTGTGTAGGAGTGCCCGCTCTCTGAGAGATCTCGCTGACAGTCGTGAATGTGGCTGTAGTTCTGTCCTGATGCTTCCGTCTCTTTTGGAGCATGTTCCTTTCTCTCAGCCAGCTGCAAACTCCTCCTCCCGGCTCTTCAGGAGTTCAGCACCAGGGGCGACAGAGCCGGTCCTGCTCCCCCGGGGAGACGCCACTCTCTGCTGGGCACAGAGGGTGCCATGCGTGTTTTGGGTCCAAAACAACTCAGGACTGACTTGACAGGCACAGGTGGAATGCACTAAGAATAAATTGCGCCTGCTGATAGTATTGTTTATTTGTATGTGCAGTCTACATAATTTTAGAAATGAATTTATGAATTTATGAAAAGAATTTATGAAAGTGAATCTGCTAGGAATGAAACCCATAATCTTGACATTGCTAGCTCCATGCACCCATAATCTTGACATTGCTAGCTCCATGCACTAATGTTTGAGTTTAAAAATTTATATTTTAAAATGTAATCAGTTTAAAATTTAGAAAAATATTTAACAATGTAAAAAAAAAAATCAGAAAAATGCAATAAAAAAAATTAAGAGTGATCTTATGACGAAAACGTACCTGTGGGAACTTTTTTGCAAGACGCAAAATATGTAGCGCCATGTACGCTTTTTTCCCGGAACAGATGAAAGTACATATGGTATGTTTTATGTGATGTTAGTTTTGTATGTCAACATAGTTCTGACGTGAAATGTCCATTAAGTGGCGCTATAAATAATATTCTGTGATGGTTTAAAATAACGTACCATCTGCACTACACCTAAACCTACCCGAAAGTATAAACAAAAGCGAATGTGACGTAAAACTGCATGCCATTTTAGCTTGTTTTTTACAAGTAAGTACATATCTACAGGGGAAATTTACCTACAAGGACTTTTTTGTCATGAGATCAGCTTGTAAAAATCATTACGTTTTTTGTAATATAAGTATTATTGTTAAAAGTTTTAACCTGATACCTGATTTTGAAAAAAATAAACAAAATTAAATAATAATAATAATTTAAAAAATGAAACAAAAAGCCCTAGTCACCTGTGGATGCAATCTGTAAAGTTTGTTCCTGAAGGACACGATGGTCATTACAGTTATAAACAATGATCTCATCTCTCATAAAGCCTCAGTAACAAGCTGTCAAAGATACTGACGGATAGAGACATATTGATATTCTTGATATGCCCTAAAATAATATCCATCTCATACCCATCCTAATAAAGATACATAAAGATATTATAATGGAGTGTGAATTTGCATCTCTGTCAATCTGCTCCAATCTCAGCCTGTCAGCCTTCTTCGAAAAGAGAGACGGAAATCTGACAGCCTTATTTTCCCTGTCTTAATTATGATTTACAGCCTATCCGTCTCCACGCCATTCCAAAGCATCACAACCGCTGCTCATTTACACCCTATGCAAAATTCTGGCAATGTTTCCAAGACATTTGTAAAAAAGTCAGGGGAGTTATTCATTGCAGCCCTCGGGAACTAGTGCGGTCGTCAAGGATGGATGTAATGTTGTTAAACTGTGGTGAATACATTTTCCACTCAATCTGGGATTATAAAATTAAATGAATACTATAGACTCCACAGATTGACAGAATGCAAACATCCTTCATTCACAAAATGCTATGCTGATTGCAACAGCATTTTCTCACTTATTTATTTATTTTACTTGTTCCCTAATTCAATTTTTATAACAAAATAAGTATAAATATAAATTCATTTTGTTTGGGTCTATAATATAGAACAATACTAATGGTTTTTTCTCACATTAAATAACAATCCCTCTTCTCTCATAAAGATGATAAAAAACGATCCTCTCCCAGTCAAAGGGGCAGAGAGGGTTCAGATGGGAAAAAATGAAAGCCTTAACAAGTAAACAAACCGCTTTATAAATTACACATCTGAACATTTAAACTTGGGCAGCGCCCTCCCCTTCTCCTAGAGTTATTGATTTTTGCCTCTCTGGTCCTGTTTTCCAAGACTAACAGACTCTTCTGGAGATCTTCTGGGTAAACAGAAGTCTGGAGCAGGGGGCTTTGCTCCTGTGTTGATAGTGAGAGGGAAGGTTATCTGAAGGTTGATTGGAAACAACAAACTTGCAAAGAGGCTCTTAAACCAAACAGCATCTCACAGATATTTGTATTTTCTCCCATGCTATCCAATCAGCCTTGTAAGTCAATTTTCTTGTATGTTTTAATGCCCATTGCATTTAAACTTTCAATGCATCAAGATTAAGGATTAGTTTACACTGTTCACCAGTGGTAAAAGAGTCTAAAAACTGAAGGTCAGAGCCAAGCATCCTGAGACTGAGTTAATGCATTGTTAATTTAGTGATATACAATCTTCCCAAGTGGATTATACACACATACACAAACACGCGCACACACACACACTCTCAAATAGACCCCCTGACCCTTAACCCCTCTGCTCCATTTTCTCCATGATCAATAGCAGTGCGAGCAAATAAGCCCAGCCATCCCTCCATCCCTTCTGCCTGTTGTTTTCCTTCTCTCTCTAGTGATTGTGTGGAATTCTGTTGACTTTTGCATCCCTCTTGAGAACTGGAGTGATCTGTCTCATCACAGAGTCCTGTTCTCCAGAAGTCTAGATTATTATATTTATGCTCTGCTGGCCAACATATTGACCTCACTTAACACAAAACAGCCCTCTGAAACTCTGTTGCGTTGTGCCATTAGACTGTGTCATGCTATTTGATGTGTCGGCAGAGTCATGAGAGAAACAGATACAGGAAAAAGAGCTAATGACTTCCTTGAGTGATCTGAACAAACCTCTAACCCTGGTGTTAAACTGGTGCCTCAGAGGTTTTTTTACAGACATGAATGATACCTAACATTTCCTGTTTCTAAGCCATCATAATTGAATTTTGTGCATTAACACTATTAAGGATTTTTTATTTTATTTTATTTTTTTACCAAAAATGCACAAAAGCTTGTATTTGTTTCTATAAATAGCCAGATATTCCTCTTCATGTTCCTCTAGAGAAATCTATGGGTAACTATGGTAACTGGGATTTTCTCCGCAGAGGAAGAGTAACTGTATGAGTTTGCAGAGACAGTTTGATGGTATAGTAAGATGAGCAAAATTAGGCAATTATTAATAACTGCAGTTCTTATTACAACATTTTTAAATTCATATTTTTCTTTATTTTTGAGAAAGATAAACATGTATAGTGATGAAAGTCAAAATATTACATTTCACAAATGTTTATTTTCTGGTTATTCCACTATTTTGTACAAAGGAGTCAAAATGACATTTTTAACCTGAGATTTGGAGCCAATTTACAGGGATGTAAAAAAATGTTTTTGTAAGGTATGTTTGCATGCCTACGTATAACTCAAAAAGTATTAAAGATTTATTTAATATTCTTTCATATTCTGATTTTTAACAAACTGTCCTTTAGGTATATTTCTTTTAAAGTACCTTAATGGTTCAATCCTAGAGATATGGTGATCTTAATGCAGCTCCATGAGTAAACTGGCAAATTGTACATGTGTTCAGTGGACAAAAACCAAAAGTGGGTCATTTTGCATACAGCTGATACTTTTGTATTAATTTTAAAGAGGAATATTTGAAGAGCAAATAATGTTGAAACTAGAAATGTATCTCGTGATTTTCTATCAACACAATTGCATAGAACATACCTGTCTGAGCGCCATAAATATTATGAATTTCATGCCTGTAACTTTAAAAGTATTCAAGATATTTTAATATCCTTAGATTCTCATTCATAAAGAACTTTCCTTTTGAAATCTTAATTTTCAAGGCCCCATATAGTTCATTTCCATAGATATGGGGATTTCAAAGCAGCTCTATATTCAAATTGTACAATGTTTACCCATTTTAAATGTAATATTTTGGCTTTCATCACTATGTGTGTTTGTCTTTCTACCAAAAAAAAGAAAAACTATAGATTAGAATGAACCTTAGACAGAGAGAGACGGACAGACAAATCCCTCAAACTCTCTGAAATGAAGAGGGAGAGAAGTGTAGTCCATCTGATCTCTGCACTTCTCTATTGATCTGTTTACAGTGTCTTTCATTTCTCATTAAAATGACAACCATACAGTTGCTGTATGACAGAGAATCTCTTTGTTTCATATCAGTGTTAAGGTTTGCTGCTTTAAGCATCATTACCTATGAAAAACAGGTAGATTACAGCAGACAAATAAGGGGAGCACTGGCAGAAGTCATGCTTGGCGTGAGAGAGCCCTCTCCGGACAGGACTCGAGTTACAAGGATCCTGGTTAAGTATGCAGGGGAGGAGAGGATGGGAAAGGTAAACTCCAGGGCAATCAATCAGCCGGGGACCCAGGGAGGCCAGGTCGGATTGCATGACTCCATCACAGAGTGGTGCTGTTCACTTTCTCTGGGCATGAGGCCATGGGAGAGGAGAGAGAGAGTGAGAGAGTGCTAGGAGAAAGTAATGAAAAACACAGAAGGGACAAATAGAATGGGGATATGAAAAATGCAGAGACAAAAGAGTCCAAAATAAGAAGTGACACAGAGCCTGAATGGAAGCGAGGGTTGGCCTCTGCGGATGCAGCCATACTGGTTGTGTTGCCAACTAACATAAAGACCTCCTGCGAATGCTGGCCCTTCTACCACCTGAGGCTAAACAACAAACTGCTGCTGTTTTTATTAGCATTGTGTCCCGTGTACACTTGACACTGTTTCTGCTGCCAGAGGACAGAGAGAGAACTGACAGAGTGAAGGAGAGAAAGAGGCAGCTCTCTCTCTAGCTGCACAGTTTTCAGTCGCAAATGACCTCCTTCCTTCATGGGCAGTCATGGCAAGTTGATCAGCCTGCTCCTGCAGTGCGGATACTGGACTCAATACAAAACTAATAACATCATTCTCAGCAGTAAAATAAGTAAACAAATAAAAAAATTAATAAATAGGACAAAGTTTTAATCGAATAAAAACACAATCTAATTCGAAGGAACACTACACATCTGCCTTCAACCACACTTGAATCAACAGGTCAGTCTGTGAAGTTTGTATCCTCTATTGGTCTTATGTCTTGTGAATTCACAAGTCAAAGGTGTTTTAAGATTTTTTTATGTGATTTGTATTTAGTATTTAAATATTAAAACACTTGTGGGCCAATTAAAAAGTGAGTTGAAAAAAATTATGATCTAAATAAAAAAATAAAATAAATGAAACCTAAGTGGTGACATGAATATACAGCTAAATAAATATTTAAAGAGCTAATAAATAATATATAAATTATATGACTTAAATATGATTAAAAATACTGCTAAATAAGTTGCTAAAATTGGTAAAGAGCTAAAATAATGAAATCATTAATAAAAATACGAATTATGTGATATTTGTCCATTAAATATAATGGACAAAAATAAATAACCAAACTAATAGCTCAAATTGCTTAAAATAGCTAAATATCAAAAATGACTAAAAGGATAAATAAATGGTTAAAATGACTGAACGAATATTATATGATTCAAATATAATGATCAATTAAAAAAAAGCAAAATAATAAAAATTGCTAATTGGCTAAAATTAAAAAATAAATAAAACATGCTAATTTTTACTACAAGAAGTACAACGTTTCTCAATTCACATGTACACATCCTTTAAACATGGTCTGGATCAGGAAGTGCTCTAGAGCTGACAAAGCTCAAGCTAGCAACAAAGCTTAAGACCGAACCTATCAAACATCTCAGGAGGAAATGATACACGCACAGGCCATTTGAGCACCTGTCTCACTGTCCAGCACTAATGCAGCTCTCGCTTTTACAAAAGCAAGAGAGAACGAGAGAGAACGGGAGGGCGAGAGACAGATGAGTGTGAGATTTTAAGCATGCCTGACCTTGAGCAGCCATGTGGCAAACGCCATGCCCATGGCCCCTGTAGCGTCTAGAGCACTCAAAAGCCCTGAGAGAGACAGAGAGAGATAGGCCCTGAATCTCTACACATCTCTTTACTTTCCTCACTCTCACTCTCTTTCTCCTGCACTTAAGAGTGTAATGTTGCTTTTGGTCTGAAATACTGCAAATGTCTGCTAGACCCTCTCTGGCCCTGTCACTCCTTAGTGGCACAGGTGATGTGTGCATGTGTGTGTAAAGGGTTTTAAGACCTAGACGTCACTGAATATGGAGCTGCTATGATGTGAGAAAGCTTGAGCTCACCATGCCGCACACACACACTCCTCTGGGGTCCTCAAAAGAGGACAAGAATCCAATTTTCAATTTACAGTGGAGTGGGAAATGTGGCCATCCCTTGAGGGCCTGAAGCATCCATCACCCTCACTTTCTACACAGTGGGTGGAAAGGTGGTCGTGCACGAGTATTTGTGTTTACGTGTTTCCATGTGTGTGCACGTGTCTGAGATCCATTAGTGGGAAAAATGTGAGGCGGTGAAGAGAGCTGTTCCTTAACTCTAAGGCCACACAGTTGCTTAAATGTGACTTACTTGAATTATTTTAAATGAAAACATAACACCCCGCATGCCTCTTGGATAATCCACCCCAAAATTGTAATCGTGTCATACCATATCTGTATACTGTACATTACAGTTTTAGTAAATAATGATATATTTCACTTTTTTGGGGGGGGGGGGGGGGGGGGGGGGGGAGGGTGCTATCCCTTTAAACAACATCTAGTCCACATACTGTACATCCTTTATATGCTTGTCAGTGCAGGAGGGTTGTACTCACATGCTATGAAGCACACACCAGCCGCAGTGAGGATCTCCAGATCCCAGACACTCTTTACAGGATGAGTACTGCTCGCAGGCCTCCACTGGGACACGGGTCAGCTGCAAACAGAGAAACAGAGAAGTTAGACTATATGTGGAGTGAGACTTTGATTCATTTATGTCTCTCTTAAGGTGTGTTCACATTGACTACAACATTGGAGGCAGACAAAATGACCTAATCTCAACTGTGCCTTATCTTAAAGGTTCATATTGTCAAATTTCACTGAAAATGTAAGCTGCAAGCATCATTTAAAAGGTCCTTGCAGCCAGGCTCACCGCCACCAGGTGGCTTTAGGAAGACAGCAAATGATCAGTATTATGCATTTAAAGTTATATCAGAGGAATAATGACAAAGTCGTTTATGTGTGCCAAACTATTAGCTGTCAGCTGGTGGCGCTATCACTACAACTGAATATCTTCAAGCCAGGACTTTGATCAAACATGAAGTTTGGTGTAGATTGAACATGGTACATTTGAGTTAGTGTAAAACATGACAAATCCTGTTGCCAACAGGTGGTGCTATATGATTATATGATTATGGCTGAGTTACAAAAACTTCCTTTTCCATGGTGAAACATCAAACTTTGTCAGGCCTCCAAGACTACATCCTTTGACAAAAACTCAAGATCTTCACAATTGAACATTGCAAAGAACTTTAGAGTAAATTGAACAAATACAGGGCCCTATCAAACACCCCGCGCAATGCAACGCAAGGCTTTAATTTTGCGTACGAGCAGATCGGTTTGTTCGCTTGAGAAGTGTTCAGCTTTTCCTCCAACAAATTCCGCCATGTAAACAGCGATCTGCCATGGCGCGAGCGCATCTCGCTCTTAAAGGGAATGGGAGAAGAAACTCTGATTGGTTTCTTGAACGTTACACCCATTACTTTTTAAGAGAATAGGGACAACGCATTCAAAAAATGCGCCCCGGCACACGGACCGTTTTTTCATCTTTAAAATAGCAAGTGGACGCCCTGAGTGCACCTGCGCCGTGCGCTTTACACTTTGTGTTTAGATCGTTGAAATAGGGCCCATAATGTTGATGTCATTAAATCTCTAGAAGCATGCCACTTTCTGTTACCAGCAGGTGGTGCTATGACTATCACTTAATATGGGAATGAGCATGTGTTCAGGACAGAAATCTTATCAAATGTGAAGTTTGGGGCAGATCGAACATTGTATTCCTGAATTATAACAACTTCCTTTTTCATGGAGAAACAACAAAGTTTGTCAGGCTGCCACTGACACACCCTTTAGTGAAATCTCAAGATCTTCACAATTTAATGTCACAAAGTGCTTTAGATTACACTGACCAAATTTGGTGTTGATCTGTTTAAATCTTTAGGACAAAACTTGCACAAAACTTGCTGAGAAAATTGAAAATAACAATTCCTGTTGGTTTTTGGACTTCGTACTGGGAGACTTTTTTATAGGTATTGGTGTGTTTTCTTGTGTCTGCCGAATTTCGTAGATGTATGTGAAAAATAACTTGAGGGGCGCTTCTGAAATTTTATAGGTAGCACTACTGAGCCATTTTGCCACACCCCCTTCTGAAACCCATATCAAATGCATGCACCACTTCTGGCGTGGGTGCAAAATTTCATGAGTTTGAGCATGTTTAGGCCCTCAAAAATGTGATTCATTTTAGAGAAGAAGTAACTAAACAATTCCAATAGGGTCCTCAAACCTATCGGAGCTTGGGCCCTAATTAACACTTTCCAGGTGTTCAATGAAATCTGTAAATAGAATGGCATTCCTCATTGTTTTAATTCAATGATATAAAAATAATCATCTGCTGGGTAATAGTTTGTACATAAACTCAAACAGAATGCAAAGAGACTTGCAGAAAGGCTCACGAGAACACACATGTGTACATCTGCTAAATGTGTCATTTGGTCACACACAGCAGGATAAAGATCTGCAGAGAGAGCTCATCCTGTGATGTCAACTCCAGCTAGTGCATCTTACTGTTTACAGCCAATTAGCACTTGAGAGAAGGAGAGCCGCTGTGGAGCTGATGGGAAACAAACCGAACAGAGCCGAACCAAAGATGTAAGAGCTGGGAAAGCGAGGACCCTCTGCCATTCCTGTCTCCATGGATACGGCCCGGAGCCCTCAGTTTTCTGTTGCTTTGATTGATGACTTGTCACTGGTGGATGACTACTGTCAATCACAGCTTAGATGACTGCCGATAGGTCCAGAGCGGTCAGGCAGGACGAATGACAGACGACATCATTACTGGCCTCACCACAGTGGCGTTTTTATTTTTTAAGAAAGAAATGAGCCTTTTTTTCCATTTCAGTCAGGCCCGAGAGTGAAACGGTGTTTTAAGATTGAGAAGATTTGACTATAACATTTATATAAGAGCAGAGTGACCGGTCGCAGTGAATCACGGCTCATATTTACTTCGCTCTTGTTCTGTTGTCAGCACTCATCCATCAGCGTGTTTACTGCTTGCTGTGTTTTGAAGTTCTGTCAAACTCTTTCTCTTTCTGGAACATTCTTACAGATATCTCAGCGACATTTATGTGAATAATTCGGACAGATGACACAAACTATACAGAGATCAAAACAATGCAGAAAAACTAAATCAAGAATGTCATGACACCCATTCATGTGGTAAACTTTTTGCGAGGGGATGCGAGGTCATTTCAGCATTCGTGGAGTTATTTTATTGTCAGTATTTTCTCAAACTATCCAGGAGATAATTCTAGACTGAATTATCTACTGCTATTTTACAGAGGCACCTGATATGATTAAATTCTCCAACCCAAATTGACATCTTAAAGTGTACAAGGAGAACAAATCATTCTGAAAATCTCTTTTGGCCACTGCTAAATGCCTTGGAGCTACTATTGGCCACTAATGACAATTTAGGTATTAGGCACAATGGAAATGAATAACATGAATAAAATTACATGACGGGCCATCACGGAGACTGGGAGCTTGTAAGAAAATACGTAGGAGAAAAAAATAAAACCTTACTGGGTTCATAGTCAAAATGTGCAATTTTGGAACAATCTCATAAGTCTTGGCCTTTTAACACATTTTGAGAAAGACAAGATGAAAAATATCTTTCACTGTCTAAAAGCACAATCCATTTAAACCGTATCTAATATCGGCCTCTGATTTCTCCATCCTAAGGCTCTTACAGTAACATTTTGACCGGGATTTACAGAAAATATCTAAGACTTTTCTAAGAAAATGTGAGCAAGAAAGAAAAAAGCAGTTCTCTGAATGGCTTTAAAGGGATAGCTACATTTACAGCTATTAGAGAAAGAGAAAGCAATAGGTGAAAAAGAGAGACCAAGAGGTTGCGACTGAAAGAGGGCATCCTTCGGAAGAGTGCTCCAGATGGCACGATCTCACCGCCGTGTGCGAGTCTGAGGTTCTAAATCCAAGAGAATAGTCATTCCTCTCTCGTCACGCACACATGATGCCTGTCAGCTGGTCTTGGTGCCGCCACAAAGCCCCCCGTTTATCCCCGACTGCACACCTGAATTCTCTTCCTCCATTTCACAGCTATGAAGAGGTAAATTATCAGGCATTGTGATAGAGCGCCTGCCTTAGCATAGGGGGCCTGAGAGACTGTAGGTTAGGCCTTGGTGAGCAGAGAGGGAGAATGACTCTCATTACCTTTAGAAAATGATAAGGGTTTAGGAGCCGCCCGTGAAATTCTCCTCCCGATACGACAGGTTTTCTTACTATTTATGAAAGAGCTTGTTGCGCTTTTGGAAAGGTCTGTGTCTTGCTCTGTGTGTGTGTGCGTTCACAGACTGTGAAGAGCTTTCACAAAGCATCAGATCTGTATGCAACACATGAATGATAAAAAAAAATCTGAAATTAATAAGACCGACCGACAGATGAAATATATAATCTCATGTGCGAGTACGGATGTGTGTGCGTGTTCATACTTCCTCCATTCAGCTAGGCATAAACCCTATCATCATATGATGTGAAAAACAGACTATTTTTAGGGCAAAAGCAGAGCCATCTGTCTGCACACCTCTCTTTTAATAATAATACTGATAATATGAGATTTTCACATTTTCGGAAGAATATTAGAGTGGTGCCTGCCCATGCAAAACCCACTGCTATAATGCTATAATGCTATGATGCTTAACAGTGTATTGAAATGCCCTGCTAGGTTGCTACGTTAGGCTGGATCATTTTTTGGGCCAATTCGAGACTCAATTCGAGACTCACTGTGCTCAAATCATTAACCTTAAAGGTCAGGTGTGTCATTTCTGTGCCAACAGATTCACCAAACACAAAGGCAAATATAATGACTGCATTCAAACAGGTTTTTCAAACATCCAACTTTGTGAAAGTGTTTAAACAGATGAAATCAGTTCTTACTGTACATTAACTGATTCACAAACGAATGATTCATTTAAACCAGTCATTTTAATGAATCATTATAAAGTCACGTGTTAAACAGATACTGAAACTGCAAAGTTTGGGCCCAGCTGTTTATCATTATATATATCATAATGTTTTGTAAAAGTAGAAGGTTGTCTATATAATTTATTAGCTGAGAGTATAACCAGAATAGACAATATATCTATAAGAGATATATCCAAATGAATCGAATTGAATCAAAATTTTAAATTGAATCAAAAATCTACGTAATCAGATCAAAAAACAGAATTAAATCAGGAAGTGCATCATCATCCTAGGGAGCATATATTCCACGCACTTCCTGTGAGATGCAGCAAGTGAGTCTATGAATAGTGCCCTCCACTGGTGTAGAGAGGATGTGCGCTCTCTGCCGTCGCTAACGCATGACTATGAATTCTGCACCGTGTCTCATCGGCCCAGAACAGAGCATGCTTTAACACACTCCCCACGGCGATAGAGAGAGACTGAGACAACAGAAGAAGGAAGAAGACAAATGTATCCAGAAAGAGGACTTCCCGCTGCCCTTCCAAGCTGGAAAAGGAGTGGCGCCGACTCAGGAATCTCATTATGTTGTAAATCCGTTAGATTATTAGTCATTTATCTGAAAGCTCTGTAAAAGGATTGAGACCAGCAGATAATGAGGCAAAGTGACAAATGACACTGCCCAACAGATTAATGCAGCAGTTCACTCAGAAAGGGGCATCTCTTGTTCTCTTTCAAAATACTAGCTTCCTACGAAGGCAGCATTTTAAGGAATCATAGGCTCATTCTTGATGGTAGGAATGTTGTGGAACAGACCGCACGACTGTTTGAGTGTGCATGTTAATAAAACTATATAAGAGCTTCCATAATGATGGCTATAGGATGAGACACTGCGTGTCAAATTAAAAGTGGGCTTCTCATCACCTGTTTCGTAATACCTGGTCATTAAAGTCCACTTTAATCACCCTACTAACCTAATCAAACATAAAGTCCTCTTCCATTTCTCTTTCCTCACCAAATCCGTCAGTAAATCCCACAGACCTGACTGACTGGCAGGGTTTCTCAGTCGTCTCGGAGCTGAGCTGTGGTTTATTATGGAGTCTAATCCACTGGGCTCATCTGTAGCTCAACGCTCCTCTGCTGGCATTAACAAACTTCCTCTGACTCACATTTCTAGCTCTTTTGTACATCTACGAAAGTTCGAGGAATGCTGATGCTGAACTAGCGTGAAAGGTGACAATACATGTGTTTTAAAACCTTGTAAGCTGCCTATCTGGACAACATTTTTTGGCACCCTGTATATGTTTATCCAATCAAACCGAATGTTTGAACTCACCTGAGATAGCTAAGTTGGGCACTCTTAGCCATCTAAGAAACCTATCTACAAGACTATGTAACTGGATCAGGTTTAATTAATTAATGTATAAATGAAAACAAACCAAAAAAGGTTTCTGTAAATGTTAGGTTTATGGGTAGGGGATAAATGTATATTATTATCTCAGTATAAAAACAATAGATGTCTTCACCATGATTAAAAATGTTTGCATGAGACATCTGCCCTTATCAGAGGCATAATGCAGTGTTTGCAGGAAACGATGATTCACAGAATCAACAGGCTTCAGGAAAGAAGCGACATTGTTGTTTTGTAGCAGAACAATATCTGCCATACAACACACTAAGATCGACCTAGCCAATCATTGGCTAAACAAACATTCGCTGAGCTTCAGCCTATCACAGCTAAGCTGTATTATCGCTAGGGATATGACGGCACAATAGATAAATATATAAATAAAATATTAAAATAAAATTATAAAAGCTTATAAAATATAACTTTAAATAAGCACAAAAACTGTAGCTAACACCAAACAAAAGCACACACTAATATTTAAATTAAATTTTCCCTCAGACACACACACACGTATCCCTCCCTTTCTGCCCAATTTCGGATGTTTAACCACCAGTGAAGCAGAAGACAGATGACAACTTCCCATCATAACTGATTTATGAAACGAATCCATCAATGTCCATCTTAAAAGAATCTCACTGCTAACGCACATACACAGAGCTTGGCTGACGAGAAATATCGCTGTCATTTGGGTATCACAGGGGGTCATGAAAAGTGCATTTATATGTGTATAGGGAGCGTGTCAGTGGAAGATGAAAGCTAGTAATATGAGCTGTGATTTTCTTGTCTCTGATGGTAACAAACACAGCAGTACTGAGATGTTGTGACTCTAATCACAACGTCTCATTAACAGACACAACATGCAATAATACATTTACACACAATTTTGAGATAAAAATACACCCCTCATTAAAGCACCTACAGTTTACATATATATGCAATAACACATTTATATACAGTATATACCATTATTGGAACCTCCTATCAACATCTATTGCTCAAAGCAGTTCAGCTGATGTTGAGCCATTTGTGTTTATACTTTTTGAGAATCAAGAATGCCTTACTTACAATCATGACTTTTATATGGAACTGAAATAAGATTTTTTTTAGATGAAGCTAGAATAACTGTATCATTACAATATCAGTTGATTTCCCACACAGCATCTTTCTGGAGAAAGTTGGTAAAAATCTGACACATCTTTCCTTAAAACCGCAGCGGGTGCTCAGGTCTGGTAGCTGGTCATAGTCATGGTTAAACAGGCTGTGCCCTGCGAGGCCCTGGGGGCTTCACAGATGGAAAATGCAATTACGTGTGCTGTGAACCCAGCCACTCTGTGTGCTAACTGGATTTACATTCAGGCCTTGATACTCCACTCCCGGTCGTCACAAACATATCAGAGCTGATTCTATCCAGACGACATCATTAGGCCTACAGGCACCAAACCCAGAAACCACATCACTAAAAACACCATAGAAAACAGATCTGGAAAGCCACACACACACACACACTGAACGAACAACACTCTACCTCTCACCTTTTATTGCAGGGACATATCATAGACTTTTATTGTTTTTTTTTAATGGTGAAGCGGATTATTATTTTTGTGCTACTAGTAGTACAGATAGATTTGCTAAAAAAAAAAAAACACTCCCTGTCTTCCATTGGTTGGTTAAACTCACACCATTGGTTGAGCAAATGTTGCTGTATCAGTCCACTCAAATGAGTTATGAGAACAACACAGCTTTGTTTACATGCTTTGGGGAATCAACCATGCAAAAGTCTTACTACTGCTGCATGTGTCGGAATTACTGTAATTACGAGGTAGTAACTTATAGCCTTTCAAAGCATCGGACTCAGAAGTGTTTAATTTCTATGGAAACTCTAGTCAAATCACCTTTATTTATATAGCGCTTTAAACAAAACACATTGCGTCAAAGCAACTGAACAACATTCATAAGAAATACATTGTGTCATTAATGCAAAAATCTAATAATGGGTCCACATGCAGCTTTGCTGATAATGACAGCAAAATACTTAAATTATAACATTAGTCCTGCTATATGCGCTCTTAAAGTTTTTAATGGAAAAACATGACGGATAGCATCAGCTAATAAAACAGTATATTAAATATGCAGCATTAAACTACACTTCAGCCTACATTTTAGAGACCTATTACAGTTACAGTAAAATCTTTTTACAAAATGTTTAAACTTTACAGTAGCTGCATTTCCATTTCCCACCTCAAATTGTGCAAATTAAAAATTGATAATTGGAAATACGCCTAATGGAAACACTTAATTTTGGAACAACTCCCATATATCGCTCATGTGAGGTTGTTTTTCAGGCAATTCGAAAAAGGAACAGGCTGTATCAAAAAAACTTTCATTACTTTAACCTCAAAGAAACACCTCATACGTGGCTGCTCTCAAACATAAGGGGTTGTCCTTGCCATTAATGCTTGGATGGATAACCCCTTATTTACACTGCACGTCTGGAGCACATTACAGCTCTGACAACGGCCACTCTAGTCAATACTTGTGTTAATACCAGCTGAAGCTGAGGATGGAGTTAGAAACTCAGAATTTTACGTGAAAGCAGGTAACTAGTTGGAAGCTCATTACTATGATTAATTTCAATATGCACTGAAAAAGATAAATACACTGATACAGAGTAACCCTAGCTCTATTTCTGAAGAAAATATCTGGCCAAAATGTTTTCCCAAAGTTCAATAAAACACTTGTTGCATGTGCTCTTCTACATGTCTGCTTGCAAACTGATATTTGTGTTCACTTCACAGTGAACGCTTTTAATCAAAATTTCAGCATTTCAGGAGAACTTCCTTTGCTCTCGTTGATTAAAATTCCTCAGAAAGTGTGCCAAACGCATCCAGAGGTCCTGAGTAATTCTATTCACTCAAACACAATGGGCTGCGGTCTAAGTAGGCCACTGCAATATTACAAGGAAATGTTCTCAAGATCCCGATGTCACACTGGAGGATTGGTGACGAATGCTGCATATGGGACTGCCATTAAACGGCAGCTCGTAATTGAAATTAAAGGTTGTCTTTATTAAACCTGTTCTGATGAAGTGGCAGATGCCTTATCCCACCTATGAATGCCCAGAGCTGATCTGCAATGAAAGAGTTTGACTTTGAGCTGTTTGGTTGGTGTGAGACATGCTTTAAATTATTAACACTTATACTACCTGCAGTTTCAACTTGCCCTATATGAATTATGAATATGCTGCAAGCATGAGAGTGTAGCGAAGCCACCGTCTCCAGTCCGCTTTGTGACATAGCTGTTATGAGAAACACAGACAGAAAATCTATTTAATCTCACTGAAAATAAAGAAAACGAGCATCGATCCTTTAGATTCAAATGAAGCCATCGAAGCAGCACTTGTCTTAAATTGCAGACAGAACGTTCTAGGGCAGGACAAAGCCCAGGCGTACACATTCACCGCAGCGTGTTTCACACAAAAGACTGATCCGAAGATCCGGTGTAAAATGACAGTAAACTGCCGGAGAGAAGAACACAACTTCCATTTGGATGGTACCGACAGAACAAAAGGCTTTAATGTGCCAAGACCAGCAATTTGTGTAACTCCATTGAGCTCTGAACCTCCCTGCCATTCATTTAATGCAGGAGGAACTATAGCGAAGGCCTCTGTCATTAGAGCTCCCAGCTGTCCCTCTGACCACACACACGCGCCTGATGCTGACATTGTCTAAGGTTACAATAAAAACACTTAGCCCTGAAAGAAAGGATGACAAACGTGGACAAAAAGCCAAGCGCAATAATTAGCTGCGAGCTCTGATAACTGTAATCTGCATCACTCTCAACAGACAGTCTAGCCCCTTTCCTTAAAAAGACGCATTTATCATGCTGTTTAAAATGATACAGGAAAATAGCCAGATTTAATTAGAGGGATAATCAGGGGATTAATTAGAAAGAGAGAGTAAGAGAGGGAGAGAGAAAGAAACAGAGAGCCTTCGAAGAAAAAAGTGATCAGTAAAGGTAATAAGTCACCTTATAATTTATAATACAAAGTAAAAGAATATCTCCAATTATTCTAATTCATCAGAAATATTTAAATTATTATTATTATTATCATTATTTACTTAGTTATCATCCAAGTGTACAACCTTTATAATGTATGAATTATCTTATAAAAACAAACTAAAATGTCACTTTTTACTTCAAAGCAAGAATAGAATTTCCAACTGTATTTCTTGTTGTCAGTCACTTACACAGCCACAATAAAGTGCAACAGTGGCCGCCAACTTTTTCACCATACTTGATTGTCAACTTTTTCACCATTCTTGGTTGTCAAAGTCATTTTCCCATAGGGATTTTTTCTTAGTTCAAGAGTTATAAGTCATTCAACCAACCTAAATCCAACATAATCCAATATAAATCAAAACTATACTGTATCCTTTTGGTTTAAAGACACTTATTGTGTATATAGATCATTTGCTTGTTTTGATTCTCTGATTTGGGGAGATTTTCTTTTGGAAAAATCAGGGGTGTTGAAGTATTTCACAAATAATTCCAATGTTAAACAATTATTCATTTTTTAATCATTATAATTATTGTACCATCATCCTTGTAGCTCACAGAAGATCTTTAAAGCTTTTCAAATTATCTTTAAACATCAATTCCTCTACAGAGAAAATGAATTGGATTTGTACATCCCATCTGTTATGTAATATAAAACAATATATTAGATGACAGCCATAGAGAATTATGGTTGACTTAATTAAAAATTACATAAAGTAAAGTCCACTGCAGTGGACATCATGCTTCAGACGGCTCATGCAGTATAACCAGGACATCAACAGGCCTGGTTTCATGGGAAGAGTGATCAGTGCTGTACTTAGAGCTGACCTCAGCAATGACTCAATGTGGGGGAATATGGGCTCTCGAACCCCAGCACGTTCAGCCTATCGGCCATAAATCACAAACATAACCCAGACCTCCTCCGCTCCCAAACACTATACTTCCCTGCCTCCAAACCTCTCTCATTCCTTCCCTCTATCTCTTTCTCTACCTGCTTTTACGGATGGACCAGCAGGAGATTATCAACCTAGTGTTTTTGTTTTTCTGCTCATTTCTCCCACAGGGAATTTGTATGACAGTGTGTGCTCATGATTGTTCTAGCATCCACTAAACTTGAGATGTTACAGGTTAATCCAAAAATGTTGCATGTTCTCGTTTATTAAACCTATAATTTTCCTTATGTGTACACTAAATTCAGTCACGGTGTATCATGCAGGATTTTCAAGCAGCCTCCAAGCTTTAACATAACAGAGACCACAAATGTAATACCTTTTAAGACTTTAAGACTCTTACCATACATTTTAAGACCTCTTTGCCACTCCAAGTTTAACTGGTTACATTGGTGACACTTTAACTTACATTTACTATATACTGTCTGTAAGATAGCACAACTAAACAGTCTTTGTGATAACTCCTTATCAATGCAACATAATTCAGAAGGGTGGGAACGAAGCACAAGACAATTAACTGAGGGACTAACCCAATGCAACCCAAGAAACAAGAATTAGACCAATAAAAAAACAATTGACAACACTTACTGAAGAGGGAAAATAAAGCTCTCCAAGCTAACGGGCAATGAGTTTACATGGTATATTCAAAAGATGTATTTGTAACATCAACTCTTATAACTGTCTGCAAACCATAGCTCTTTTGTGGACTGTCAGTACTGCAACTGATCAAGTATGATTGATCATGGAAGGTAAAATAATGATCACAAATATTACATCATTTTAACTGTGCATCATGTGCCAGTAAAAAAAATAAATAAAAAAAAAAATAGATTTATACATCATCTGTAAGCTGAATAAACAAGCTTTTGATATCCATTGATATATTGCTTATTAGGATCAGACAATATTTTGGCTGAGATACAACTATTTGAAAAGCTGGAATCTGAGGGTGCAAAAAAAATCAAAATAATGAGAAAATCGCCTTTGAATTTGTCCAAATGAATTCTTAGCAATGCATATTACTAATCAAAAATTAAGTTTTGATATATTAACAGTAGGAAATTTACAAAATATCTTCATGGAACATGATCTTTACTTAATATCCTAATGATGTTTGGCATAAAAGAAAAATTTGTTAATTTTGACCCATACAATGTTTTTTTGGCTATTGCTAAAAACATACCCCAGCGACTTAAGACTGGTTTTGTGGTCCAGGGTCATGTTTAGAATATTTAGTTTTATTTTATGGTAGAAGGCAAATGTAATCTATGCAATATTTAAAACCTTTAATCCACAGGGAACAATCAACCTAAGGTAACAGTTTAAAAAAAAAAGCAGCCCAATTCCATGGAAAAAACATCAACCGTGCATCCAACACAAGCTGCAGGAGTCCGATTTGACAGATCACGGGTCAAGAGTAAGGAGAGATAACTGACTGCTCCTCAACAGATCCTGAGCTCATTGACAAATATCTTATATCGTTCCCTTTACACAGTGTGTGTGCGATCGCAAAATCAAAAGTGAAAGTAAACTGCGACTGCGAGCGCTCATTAGTGATTTGCTCAAAGTGATTTCAATACCCCACATATTGATAGCGGCTATCTGATGCACAAAATTATATACGATATTAGTTTGTTTGTGGGAGTGGTCAAAAAAGTTGTGAGAGCAGATGGAAGCAGGTGGTAATGGTCAGAAATTCAGTTAGAGTGAGATCAAGTAACATGCCCCATGCTATCACGGAGTGCCGTAACAGATGACGTCTATAAATAAACTACACAGAACCCCACTATTCGGAAAAATACACATAATGAAAAGATTATACCAAATTTAATAGAAAATTCCATTTAAGACTTTTTAATACTTTTTAAGGGCCTTATTTTTTTCTAAATTGATTTATCAACTTTTACTACTTTTTAAGACCCTGCAAACACCCTGGAATATATCACAAATGTGACACAAACGAAAACAAAAAATGTGTGTGAGAGAGGGAGTTTAAGGGACATGAAAGAGAAATTGGTAAATAGTTTAAGTGGTACAGGTTTTGTGTGTGTGTATGCAAGCATTGAGCAGATGCACCAGGCCCGACCACAAAAACAGTCATGAGAATTTCTGCTTTTTGTTATCAGTCATAAATATTAATGCAGACATCTCAACCACAGAGCTAGAGACAAACCACGAGAGTGAGACTGAGACTGAAAGAAACAAGCCCAAAAATGGCATGTCTCTCTGTTATTCATAGCAAAACAAACAAAAGTGTAAACACAGAGATGAAAACCAAGTCTGTTAGAGATCTGAATTCGTGGAAATATTAAAACTATCACATATTTAAAACAGTTCACTGAGTAACTGATTCCGAGTTTATTCAAGGAAAGATTAAATCAGAATCATTCAACTTGTGAATCTGTGATTCATTGGATTTTGTGCTAGTGATGCAAGAAGCGTTGTGTTACATCACAGATCATGAAATTTTAAAGCAAACTGGAATAAATCTTTTAGAATGCATGTGTGTGCTAGGGTTGAGTGATGTCTACCAAATTGTTATCGGATGATGTCTACAATGAAACATTGTGATGGACAATGACATTGGGGTTGGGGGTTGGATCTCGAAAGTGAAAGTAAAATGAGAGCGCGCAATCAAAAGCGGTTTCAAAAGCAGCTTCCTGATGCCTGCAATATATATACATTATACTTTAGACCCAACGATAAGAAAAAGTATTGAAATAGATTTTTTTTTTATTTCATCTCGCTCCCATCTCATAGGCTATTTATTCCCTTTAGGATTTCTGTAGTACACTTCATTTCCTTTCCGAACACGGAACTGTGATGCGGCTGATTGCGGGAGAGGGTCTAGGTGGGGGGGTTTTGTGAGGAATCACGAAATATCAGCTTAATATTGCAATGTCTGTCAGCTATAGACTATATATATATGCAATATCTGTCAGCTGTCGACGATTGGCCCAACCCTAGTGTGTGCTGGGTGGGGGGGTGGTTTTGGGTTAGCAGTAGAATTACAGGTGGGATGAGAGAATGCATGTTCACTAAATAGCTTCTAAATATATGCATGATTCCCCAGTAGATGTGATCCCCTGATGTTTGGTACTAAACAGATACCAGGCGACAACTCTCTAACTGGGCTAATAGGCTAATTGCAACAGGGTAAGATTATTCATTGGCAAAGCACCACAGGTCCAACTCTGGTATTTATTCACGTCAAAGAAAACATCTTTCCTTTCCCTTAAGACTCGAGTCGATGTTCATGGCCTAGTTTTAAACCACACTTTCAATTAAATTATGTTTACAGCATTGCTAAAGTTGGTGAGAGTGACCCAAAGAACCTAGTTTCTAGTTTAACATCTATGTTGATGACAACACAGTGAATCTGGATCCACTGAGAAATATGCGTGGGCAAATCTTATGCCCTCACGTGAAATTTCTAGATTTTCCCTGCAATAATACATCTGACTGTAAATGTGAAATTAACTTTATCTGACAGTGTGTCCAAACACAACTAACTTTTGCAGACTAGGCAATTCATAAGCTGTGTCCTGCCAATGTGATTGTCTAGCTCCACCTTAGCTGTGCCTTCAATCCCAGTATACCATCCACTAACCCTCACTGCTAGTGAACTGAATTTTACTGAATGAGATTTCAGATTTATAGCCATTGCTATAAATCTCGACATTGGCTGAGTGTCCGCTTTCAGGTCTGAGTGTGGCATTACATTACAGCAGCTTTGTATTGAAGTAAAAGGATTTGTGGGTAAAAATGTCATCTTGAATTTGCCACAATATTCGGACAAAGTATTGTAATACTTTGTAAGTATATTTGTGTGAGAGGTAGCTGGGAGCCTTAAATCCTGCTAAGTGCAGTCTGGAGTGTATTTAAGGTTGTATAAAAGAGTGGAGAACCTCATCTTGGGTTCAGAGGTCAAAGGTTAAAACACCTAATAGTCAACATAAACAACCTTTTAAGTGCTATTTTGACTTGTGCAGCAGACTTGATACTTTTCACTGAATGATAAACAGTGTATACCACAACACAGGCGGCCTAAAACACTGTGTTGGGTAATATTCAAAGCATTATTTATGCCTCAAGAAATAAAAGCCTGAGCTGCAAACCTGATGACAGGTTATCTGAGTAAGGGTGTTTTTACAGCACTAAGTGCATGCAGTGTTTTTCTGATTTTGAGATTTATAAGCTTCAGCAGTGCTAAAGATATCCAGGATGGAGCCTATCTACTCCATTACAGCGATTGGGCCATTATGTGTGTATTTTGGACACACACATGTGTAAAAGTCCAATCCACCAATCCATCACATGTAACTTTTTATAATGTAAAGTGTCCCTCTCTTTGGCTGCCCCTCTCAGGCTGTAATTACAGTAAGTGAAACCCCTAAATTCTGGTATAATTTTATTTCTCCTTCTTTCCCGGCCCCTGAGTGCTGTGTAAATCGTGATGCATTTCGGGCAAATGGTAGCAGTGACTCACCTGGGACTCTGACATCACATACAAGAAATGCTGATCAGATGAGAAGGCCATGTCTCGTAGAATCGGCCCATTGTCGACCACCTGGATGGTTTCGTATTGTAAAGCACCATAGGTGGGACCATCCACTCGAATCTGAAAGGAGAGAATAAATTGTGTTACTCAACCATTAATAAGCTACTAAAGCATGAAAGAGACAGAGTAAAGCAGAGGGGAAGGGGAAAGAGTTGTTCAGTTGTTAGACAGCTGTAGGGGACGTTACGTGCCATAAATCGCAGGTTCAGCAGAGAGCTGTAACATCCTCACACAGTTGGACTGCAGTGACGGAGGTCTCATGACTATATTTGAACATCTGTTGTTGCTGACGCAAAAGTGCACACTCACACTCTGTTCCCATCTTGATATAACCCTAGCCTCCCTCCAGACTACATCTTCCAATCAAACACTTAGTAAAGGGCCCTGTGAGAACTTAAGTCTTTATACCTGCCATTAAACATTACAATGCACCTGATAACCCATTAAAACAGAATGAATCAGCAATTTCCTTTCCCTTTTTGATACTAAACAGTTTAGGAGATATCAAGTCCATTCCCATCGGAATCAACCACTTTATATTTGAGTTTATGGCCCGGAATCCCATCAGACCACAAGTACTGTCAACCTAAGATCACCTTACCACAAGAGACGTCTAAAATTATTTTGTGCCACCACTTCAAAAAGTCCCTGGCTGAGACTCAGTGATGTTTCAACTGCTCCCTTTGGCTTTGTGTTCTCACTTTCTCTGGGGCTTTTTCTTTTGTATGCTGAGGGTCACAAGCAAAAACCAAAAAAGAGGTCCAACAAAAGAAGAGAACAGAAGGAAAGGGGCAGAAGAAAGCAAAAACCCTTCACACGAGCCAAAGGCTTATTCAGCAAGAGGGTTATCTAATCTCCCTGATCAAGGGCTGGTTAATTTGGTTGGGATTGGGTTTCGGCCAGGAAGAGCTGCAGTGTTTGGGATGGCAGCGTGTGGACAGTGTAAGAATGAAGTGCAGGGCGATTTGCAAAGCCTCGGTCGAGTCCCAAGAGATATACATGACGTGGTCCAACAGATCACTGGAGGGATGGGGTGAAGCAGATGGGCATTATCACAACCATACCTAAACAAATTAGCCACAGGGGATGACTATTAGCATTAGCATGGTCATGCTATTGGATTGGGGAGAAAAAAGGAGAGTATGATCGAAGATAGAGGAGGAAAATTAAAACATGTCTTAATCAACATGCTAATATACATGACAGAATACATAGGGACATAGGACTGTTAAAAGTCCCACTTTAAACTCAAGCAGCAAGTAAATCAGGTTTTATTAATGGTTGAAATATTCTGGTTGTATAGAATTTTTTTTTTTCTTTGTCAGACTATAAACTGGTGAATTCCAGTTGAACAAATTGAACTAAAGCCTTGAACAAAACAATATAATTGTCTCCCTTTCATTTCAATATCAATAAAGTGGATTAAACTCTTTAAAACCTGATCGGATTACACTGTTAATCTGTGTATCATATAATCATTTGGATTTAACTTAATTTCAAACCCACGACTGACACGATTTCAACAGTTCTCTCATATTCAATGTCACACTCTCTCTGTGTTTGAAATGCCTCAGATTTTGAAATAAAAAAATATATATTTATATTGAAAAAGGAATTCTATGTCGCATTACAGTAACACTTGGTTGCAGACTGTGTATTCTTGGAATAGATGAGCTTTATTTTTGGAGTAGAATAAGCCTGCACATTTCTGCTCTGTGTATCGTGTGCTGTGGGACCTCAGGTGTGCAGCCAATCCCCCTAGTGGTCATGGACTGTAACAACAGTGGCCAGTCATATGAGACACACTACAGTATATGAGGATAGAGTAGTGGTTAAATGTGGTCAGGAATAACAAAAAAACATTGATGTTTAACAGCTCTTTTTCATCATTTACACCAAGGTCAGTGTGTTGTGCTTAATAAAAGTGCTTTATTGTATATATATTTTTAATTTAGTATAAAAATTAAAAGGATGATGAAGTTACGGTCACATCATTGTTCATTTGAGATATAGAGCACAGGTTAAAGCATCACACTGTCAAAGGGCAGTATAGCAGAGACAGCAGGCTAACTCTAGTTAAGATCAGCTAAGCGAAGAGCAAACAGAAGGAGAGGTGATGAATGCAGCCGTAACCACAGGAGCTCTGCAGCCTCATAATGTGGGCAGGACTCTACCCAGCATCCATGGAAACTGCAATTTCCTCTGGCTCAAAACAACTTGATCTTAAGCCCTGCTATCAGGCCAGAGGTATGACTAGAGATTGGAACTGATGCTGTAGAGAAGTTTCTCAAAAACTGTGGGATGAATTCTCTAAACAGTTGGAAGCCTATGTCTCAAACCTGTATCTTATTCAGTAACCACCTGCAGTTCAGTTTAACCAGGCCCCGAAGAGCTGATTTAGATGCTAGAACCAAAGTCAAAACCAAAAATTTACCCTTTAGCTCTCAAGTGACTGATTAATGTCACTTTTTTTCAGCTCAAGTCACTGTGCATGTGAAATTTAAATATAATTAAAATGAAATACTGTTAAACATGTTTTTTTTTCTTTTAGTTAACTTAAAATGTTACAATAGAACATGCAATGTCAGTGCAGTTCTCAATTGAATGCATATTTATTGATTTATTCTGTTCAAATCTATACAACTGGAAGCCTTTAAACATTCAGGAGCCTTTATTTATTGATTTTAACACATAAAAGTCAGAAAGAAAATTCTGAAGTGGTACACTTCACAGCAAAGTGCAAATAATTCACAAGAAAATATTCAGCTGTTTTGTAATCCCTGCTCAATAAAACCCGCCAATCCAGTTCTAGTGATAGATTTTTTATGCTCTCTCTAGCTATTGCCACTGACTTCAAACAATCTGCATTAGCACGTAAGCACTCATTTCAGGAGAACTATTTACTTTTGGCACAAGGCAGCCCTTGCTATAGCCTGTTGTTAACTAAAGCATTTCACAAAGGAAAGAGAGTGACAACTTTCTACCAACCCTAAATTTAACCTTGGCAAAATCCATCTTGTGATCTTTCAGTGAGCTTTTCTTCCACAAGCTGCAGTCACTTGGGAGGAGTTACTTCTGTTACCTTCAAAATGACCGAGACTGATCCCATTTGTGAGGGCAACAGCGGTGCCACGAGTACACCCTTCACACAGAGCAAAAGTCTGTTCGCCCCGGCACACGCGTATGGTTGCCCGTTACATTATAGAACAAAGCTGAGAAGAGCTGTGACAAAAGAAAACTACAAATAACTTCAACAGAGGCGCTCTTGAAGCAGTTATGGCTGCAGAGGTGTACATCTGACAGTACAAACTCTTCCCGTCTCAGACACTAGGCAGTGTTTGGGTGAAGGCCACTACGATTAAGGCAGTGTGCTGACGCTCCCTCGAGAGTTCCTTTAGAAGCAAGAGCTACTCTGATGCACAGATATTGATCTGTGACATTTAAACCCCGACTATTACAAAAATAGAGCCGCACGTGTCAACAACTGTAAGCAGATCGGCCTCGCTACCGTGAGTGACTCTGTGTCAAGGCATTGAGCGATTGTTTTCAGTTTTTTTAAGCCAAATCCCCTGGGAGAGTTTGAGACAGAGCCTGCGCATCAGCACTCTTAACGCACCGGGTGATCTTGACGTGTTCCAGCCTGCTATAGTCAAGGAAAGTGGAACGAAAGGTTTGCTTTGTTTTCGACGCCTCCATTTGCTAAGCCGGAGTGTGCTGTAGTAAACAGCCAGAGTGGGTGGACTGGGAAGTCTCTTAATGTCAATCAATGCTGAAAGAAAACTGCAAATTCCCATTTTGCAACATCGATACTTAGCTGAAGGCGACACTTAAGCTTGGGAATTAAAGATGATCATGTCCTGAAAGCCATTGTCTGCCGTCACGGTGAGCACTAGGTATTAGGCAATAAAAATAAAGAAATAAAAGAGTTCGGTGGGGAATAAAGACTATGGTGGTCAGTGTTTCTTGCTGCAGAAAACAAATTCAAGGCCAAATTCACTAAACATCTGAAAAGCTCCAGGATGTAGGGCAACATTTAAATCAACATTTACATTTACTAGAGGTGTGAACCTACACTGGTCTCACGGTTCGGTTCGATTACGATTATCAAGTCATCGATTCAGTTCGATTCGATTATCTCGATGCATCACAATACATTGATGATGCACTGCATCCTTATTTTTCAATTTTGCTTCACATGTATACAATTTTGTCAATAAATACAAGCAGTCAGATATGTGAACTGAACCTTTAATTTTACCTGAAACACGCTTCTTGAATGTATCAAACATCAAATAAAACTCAAGTCTAGGCACAGAAGACAACAGCAGCATTAGATTAGAACACACAAATGTAAGTACTAAAAGTGCATAATGCAGGGAGTGTACTTAAATACTTATATAGTGCAGTGTACTTTCTTGTAAAACATTTAAATATTGACAAATGTATAAACATGAAATTAAATTACAAACCAAAATAAACAAGAGGCCAAACCTACTTGAATATAATCAATATACAAAAAACTAAATCTGCACTTCAGCAGTGTTTCGGATTCTGCCCAAAAGCCTGGAGAGCGCGCCCACTTTAAGCGCGCACTGGGATGCCAGATTCAGCGTATGCGCGAAGCATGTTACGTGAGGGAATTTTCCGAATTGAGCTGCAGCGATCATGTTCGACGCATTATCTGTTACAAGCACTACATCCTTATGTGATAGCTGCCATTCATCCACGACATGAGACAGTAGCTCTGCCAGATGAGCACCCGTGTGAGACTCATAAACGGCTCTCGTTTGCAGCACATGAGACAAAATCTTCCAGTATCTTCTCTAATGTAATGTGCCGTTTTCCACTACAGAAAAGGGCCGTATATCCTTTGCAATAAAAGATGCCACTGCTCTGGTAATTTGTGTTAATTGCGTGTAAAGTGGTTTTGGCGTACATTTTCGGATTCATTAAAACGTTCGTATTTTCCAAATGTTAGTTGGTACGAAAGAAATCTACACCTGCTCCCAGCCACGCGTAAATAGTGCGTTTAACGTCTGAACGTTTTGCTCATTAATACGGCTGCATTTTAATTCATAATCGGGTACATATTTACACAGCATTTTGAAAAAAATATTAGGCTATATATATAAATTACATACGGTTTTTCCTTTTAACTTTTATTATGAGAGCCAGTAATAGGATCTGTAATATGCTGCCAAACTTCCTTTTTTAGGACCTGATACGCCACTAGTAGGATACGCTTGAAAATAAAATGTGGCGTTTTGAATGAACTTCTGATAATAAAACTTCAATTTCTGCATCTGAGAAATGGTTCTTTTTCAGTCGCTTTTGAGAAGACATGTTGAAATCCTTCGTTTGGTGTCATAATATGATGCTCATATATAGTTGTCAGTCGGATTTATGGTAATTGAGAGTGAGCGTGCACGCGCGTCCCATTTACGACTGATTGGAATTCATTAACACACACACACATTTCACTATCACATCTGACGTTTACGAAGTTTTTGTGAATCAGGAGAAGAGTTTTCGGAAAGTTCTATTTACGCGCAAATCACTCAGATATTTACTCGTATATTTACGAATGTTTCATGAATGAGACCCACTGAGTTTGGCGGCAACATTGATATAAGTTGATACATTTTTGGCTGAGCTGGATCCACAATGCCACTGACAGGCGTTTGCAGCTCGGGATGAAAACGACTGACGTGGTTTCTCATGTTGGTGGTATTACCCCTAGCATATTTTATTTTTGCGTGACATGATTTGCACACAGCGTGTGTCTTGTCAAGGTCGGGCTTACCGTGTTGTTGATAAAAGCCGAAATGTGATCAAATGTAGGCTTTTAAAGTGGTTGGAGCATTTTTTATTGCACGCTCAGGCGTTTCGCCTCCCTCTGCCATTGTATGCCGCGACTAAGCACGCGGTGCTGACGTCAGAAATGCGTCAGTACATTATAACCGGTTATGGGTTATTACTGAACCGAAACCGAATCGTCCTCGTCTGCATCGCGATGCACCGTAGAAACGATTAATTTTGACACCCCTAACATTTACATCAAGTTTAAGAAAATGAAACGTACATTTTTTTAGACACATTCTTAAATAAAAACCATATTTTACATTTGTTTGCAAGTGTGGCTCTTCATTTGTTCTATAGCTGTTATACAGTTTTAATATTACATGTATTTTATAGTAACCTTGGTTTAGCTGCTTCTAAAGAGCATAAAATGAAACTTAACTTGTGAATTCTCCTTGCGTGACAGTAAGTTCATTCACATTTATTAGCACATGAGTCAACCAGATTTTTACAATCTCATATATAAAACCACAACATTTGACAAACACTACAGGCCTTTTATAGGCTTTACTCAATTCTAGGACAGATTGATACACACACACACACACAAAAAAAATTAATCTCAATTTAATCAAATTTCTCTCAATATCTTATTTTCTCTCTATAGTTGCACAAAAGCTTACTAAAAAGTTTATGGTCAGTGTTTTGCATTTCAATGCCAACTGATAATTTGCATCACCTAATTTGCATTATTCATTCAGTGCAGCGGTTCTTAATCCTTAAGTCAAGTTTAGGATTGATTTCAAGATTTTACTGGTTGTTTTTAAAGCTTTACATAATTTGTCTCCTAACTATATTTCCAATCTTATAGAGCCCTACATTTCAGTTAGGTCTTTAAGATTGTCAAATCAACTATTGCTAGTTACTCCTCAGTCCAAAAAGAAGTCAAAAGGTGATCGTGCTTTCTCAGTAACAGGCCCAATACTGTGGAACAATCTCCCTCTTTATGTTCGACAAGCTCCATCAGTGGAGGTCTTTAGGTCTCAGCTGAAGACTTATCTGTTTCGCTTGGCTTTTTAACTAGTTCTTGTTTAATTCTGTATTTTAAAATTTGTATGTCCACTTTGTTTTTATTTTCACAATGTGAAGCACTTTGGGCAACGAAGTTGTGTATAAATGTGCTATACAAATAAATTGAAATTGAATTGAAATTGAATTGAATTTGCATGTCTCTCAATTAACACCTGATTCAAATCACCTGCTTGTAACCTCCATGAAAGAACTGTGTTAAAATTGACGTGGTCCCTACACAGTGTTCACTGCCCTGAAGTTACTTCACGTAAGCACATAGATTTGCACTACAGCACTTGCTGCAGCGCAATCACAGACAAAACTTACTTCAGAAGATACTTAAAAGTTATTTCAGAGGTTATTTAACAGTCACGTCTTGCGCATCTATGGAACATACCTCTGAAGCGATAAGAGAAACATACAAAATGTGCTGAGCGGAGGGGTTGTAAGGACCAGGATTAAGAACCTCTGCTTTAGTGCATCGGTCCTAAAATGCCATAGATTCAGAGTACAAATAATACCAGAAGTTCCACTTTTAAAGCAAGCATGAATGCAAAAACCATTACACCAAACCATCAGACTCCTCATAATCAGGTAGCGCCGCAGCCAGGCAACTGGTCCCTCTAATTTGGCATTTCCATCACTAATGAGTGAACGAGACATGGACCTGTTCCGCTCGAAACATGTCGCGCCCAGCAAGCCGCCATGTTCACAAGAGAGAAAGGCTTTGTTTTGGTTGCCGGGTTATGAGATTGAGGTTGTTGAAAAGCTCTGATCCGCAAAACACGTCTGCGTGCATGCGTGTACAAAGCCAGGCCCCGGTGTCTCAGGGAGCTCACAGGCAGAACCCTGCAGAGGAGAGACCTAATCAGATTTCCTGATCCGTTCGTCCCTACGGTTTCTTCTTCTCAATCAGCGGATCGGTGCCGCGGCAGGATTTTAATTACCAGGGCTTTAACAGCACGGCACAAACCTGCTCTGACACACTGATTGCGGCAATGTCATCGCCAGCCAAATTAACTTTACTCTTCAACAACAGGCCTCCAAATAAGCTTAAAGCTTTTAAATACACCAGCGCAAGACCAACATAGTCTGAACTTAAATGGCTTAAAAACTTTTACATTCATTTTCTCATTTAACGCTCCGTAACACACTGTAGGACATGAATACGCAATTTAGGGACGCAATTTAAGCCATTGTTTCCCTGCACGTAATGTAGTTAACCTTTATGTAATTGCGTTGAACTCTCAGTTGGTCTGCGTGAACTTCGAAATCTTGGCATATTTTGCACTCCTTTAGCGAAGTCGAAAATGTAAAAATGTCCTCGTTCTGCTTGAAGAAGGTGTGTTTTATATGCAGGGCTTGCGCTGGCTGCAGGGAGGATGGAAGCGATATTAGCAGGCTGAAAGTTTCTCTGTCACCTCTCTTACCCTGCAGTCCCGCAGAGAGGAGAGCTGGGATCACACTGCTCTAACTGTTAAAAACCCCTCACCGAAAGGGAGAGAGAAAGAGGGAGATATTACCCATGAGAGTCTGGTTGGGGAATGTTGTGAGCAGGGTCCATCAAATTTCTCTTCTCTGCAGTTTTTCTAAAAGTGCTACTAGAGGAGATATTGCCATGAATACTCAAGTGAGTGCCTAACATTGGAGATAATATCTTTGATGTTGCATGTATACACCACCGGTCAAAAGTTTAGAAACTGGACAAAATTGGTGTTTTATTTTTTGAAATTTACCATGTTTACTAAGTTTTTGATCTAATGTTTAATGTTTAAAATGTTTACTACTTTGGGTTTTTGAAATTAAGTCCATCACATGAAATTGACCATGTGTTTTAAAGTATATTTTGAAAAGATTTTTCCTTTTCTATATCATATATAACTCTTTTGTATATTAACTGAATCAAAGTGTGGACACATACTCTAAGGAACTGAAATTTCATAGTTATTTTTGGAGAAAAAGTATTTAAATCTCCCAAATACTCCCCTGCTGATCGAAGGTTATTTTGGCTGTGTTTGTGGAGGCAAGTAAAGGGGACGTGTGTCTGCAGGGCGGCCCGTCTCTCCTCCTGTGTGACAGACAGGACACCCCTCTCACTCGCTCTCTCCAGGGTGTCTGTGAGTCTGACCTTTCACCAGTCTATCTTTCTCCTCTTCCTCTGTACTTTTATGACCTATGCTTCCTCCTCTAACGTGCTCTTCTTTAGCTCTCTCCATTCCATTTCCATCTCTCACTAGGCCTATATCACTCATGATTTTGCCATCTCTTTGCTCATTCCCATCAACCCCTTAAAACCTGCCTTGTGCACCAATTTCCACCGTATTCCTCTGTCTGTCTCTCTCATCCTCTCCCACTGGGTGTTCCTGGTTTAATCTGAGGTTAGATGTGACCTCTGGGCCACATGCTGTTTCTTCTCCATTTTCTAGTCTATCCCTCTTTCGGTCTCTCTCTCTCTTTTCAGAGAGGCTTCATTCTCTGTGTATTCAGTCTGAGAGGAGGCCTCATGGCCTGTAGCTGGTCTGAGTAGCACTAGATCTTTTTTTCTCTTCACCCTTATTTTGAGAGGCAGACGTCTCACTGTGGCTCTTCAGTCATGAGCGGTGAGGGCTCAGGGCTGATGCTTGACCAGCACATGCTCTCAGACTCCTCCACATCCATCAGAGAGAAAAACACAGCACACAAGAGTTGTTTCTTCAGCAATGTTTTGTTTATGTTGCACTGACTGAAACATACTGTTCCAACATATTTATGTTCACTATTTAAATCAGGAATGCGTCACACTGCAGAATTAAAATGGGTTATGAATGCAATTTCATGTTTATTTTAATCCGTTTGGTTGAGTTAAGAACTTTGCAGTCCTAACATGGAAAATTCAGTTTTTTTCAATCTTTAAAAACCCTCCACTATTATCGCTTTCACCGTTTGTTATTTTCAGCCGTCAATAAGGCCATTCATTATTTAATACAGCTCTTTCTCTCGCTCCAGCTCCTCATTATAGTCACTGCAGGGTGGAGGGACAGACGGCCGTTGCTGGAATTTTCAAATGAGGTAATTTATCCGAGACAAATACCTGCAGAATGGAGAAAAACCTATTTTCTATCAGCCCTATTTTTTCGGCTGGGAAATAAAAAACAATTATTTTGCACTCTTCCTATTTTATCTTTTTCCCATACAAGCCCAGTGGCCAAAAACACACACTTTATGTGTGGTGCTCCATGTGTGGTAAGGGTCAAAGCCATTCACACTGACAGCGACCCACTAACTTAAACAAAGTTGAGAAAATCCGAACTTTAAAAACATGATGCAGTGACTTCCAAAGAGAGCTTATGTGATCATTTCCTTGAGGTAATTTATTAGAAATCTCTCTGCACACGTCTGCTCCATCTCTCCCAGTGTGAATGGAGCCTGATACTGGCTACATATGGTGAATTAACCACCATTAACAGTGTTTATCTTGCGCAAATGGTTTTTATGTCCCATATATAAGCTACATTCAGCATGAATGATGAGCCCTGTAAGATGATGCACATTAAAACAGAAAGCAAGTGTGAGGAAAAGAGGGGAAGGTGTGTGCTCGAGCACCTGTGAGAGTTTTTGGAACAGGCTGCGAGACATATGGTGGATGAGAATTTCGATAGCTTTGAAACATGGAGAAAAAAAGGGAGAGGAAAGGAGAAAGAGCAGATCATCTCTCAAGAAGTAAAACTGTAGATCTGACCAAGAAACAAAAACAGCAACGTGTGCACTAACTTCCAAAAGTTTGGGGTCAGGAAGATTTTTTGAAAAGTCTCATATTTCGGAAAAGTCTCTTTTGCTTACCAAGGGTTCATTACCACAGTAAAAACAGCAGTATTGTGAAATATTATTACAATTGCTGGCAAAGCTACATTTTCAGCAGCAATATGCTGTAAATTGTTGTGATTCTTATAATGAACAGAAAGTAAAAAAAAAAAAACAGCATTTATTTGAAATACTTATTGAAATGCTTATTGAAATGCTTATTTACTGTCCCCTTTGATAACTTTAATCATTGCTTTCTAAAGGAAACAAAACCACAAAAAAGCACACTTATTAACCCCACACTATGTGTGTGAGCACATTTTGCCGTAGCAGATGACTTGCATGAGCTACAGCTCACAAAATACATTCAGAAATGCACCCAAACGATAGAATGGCAAACAAAGCTATCCTGTAACAATAATTCCCTTTCTCCTGGTCTGTAGTGTCTGGCACACTGAGGCTGTGGTAGACCAGAAGCTGATAGAGTTACATAGAGACATTTCTTTCTCAGGGATCTATGGTCTTTGGCAGTAAAAAGAGGCCATTGTTTGAGCTGCTACAGGTTTGGGGCCGTTCAGATCGCTTCTATGCAGCAGGTGACTTTAATCAGAATGTCTGTCCTTCCATAAGTAATATGCACTTCATTCTCAGACGTAATTTAGAAAACAAAGCTTGAGGGTATCTATTTAACTTGCTACCAAGTTGTACTTTACACTTATGGAAGTGTGTGAAGTGCTACCAATGCCATTTAAAGTGAAATGATATACTCACGGGGCATTCTGGACTGTTCTGAAAAGCTCAGGGATGATTCAAGGATGCCTTTGCACAAAGTTGATACCTGTGGGCTGATTAACTCAAATAGCTATGCTGATAGACTCCTGCAGAGTGTGTCAGTCTCTCCGCCGCACCACATCCACACACCTGACACTTTCCCCTGTCTGAGCTTTATGCGGCACTTCAGCAAATGATAGATGCTCCGACAGCTAAAACAACAGGTCTGATTCCCCTCTCACACGTACACCCCTCAATTAGCTTCTCGACGGCAGACCTGAAACAGACATAATGTCACTCCATTCACAGCAGCTAACAGCCGACGGGACAGAAGAGTGGAGAGACGCGACAGGTAAAGAGTGCGTGTCTGTTCAGGTGAAAGTCTGATAAATGCAGGCACCAATAATAACGTCTCTTCAAATGGTCACGATCGTCTAATACGCCAGGATCTAGACTACAGACAAAAAGTTTGCAGGTTCACACAGGGGTCACTCAGAAGTTGGACAGGAAATGACATGACAGTATTTAGGCAATGATCAAACCACTAAACTCATTCCTCCACTGATTCGCCTGAGATTAGTGTATTTAAAGTCGTGGGGTTTCTGTAATGAGTGAATCAATGTTTTTTTTTTTACATAATGAATCATTCTCGTTTATTTCTCTTCCTTGTGAAGTGGATTACAACTCATCTGCTCTGGAAAATTAATAGAGCCATAAATGTAGTAATTATAACCCTTGTTTCAATTGATTTCTAGCTAATTAATTCAGTAAATCATTTTATGATTTATTCATATAGAAAAAAATATACTGGTCACCATCTACTGGTGCAATAATGTAACCTAAAAGACTGAAGACTCGTTTTGATGAACTGAATCAAAAGAATTAATAACACCATGACTTGTATTGGAAAAGTGGCTGCTTATCAGTAGGAATGAAACAGATTTCGAAATAGAAAATGTCAGGAGTGTGACAGCACTCTTTATCCTTTCAGGGAGCAGAGAGAAGGGTGAAAGGGAGGATGAAAGAGGAATGAGTGAAAACAGTCCTTAAAGGTGTGAATAATGCATGAAGAGCCGAGGCTAGACGAGAAACAGTCATCAGACCAGAACCCGATCGCTGATCCAGTTACCACTGAGCATCCCTAAAGCCCTGAAGTCTGCCTCTCTCTCTCTCTCGCATTTCTGTCTTGATAAAACACACACACACACGCGCACACACACACACATTACACAGAGAAAGTGAGGTCAATTGATTCTGTATTGGTGTGTAAGTGCCCACAAAAAATGAGAATCATTTAAAACAACTGTAGGTTGATTGGTCCGCTCCATCCAATCATATTCTCTGTGGTACTCGAAGACAATTCTCTCGTAGGAGCAGTTCACGCAGGGTTTGTTCTTGTGTTCACAAACAGCTACACACAGTAAACACACAAAAGAACAAAAGAACAACCGCATACAGCATCTCGCTACACATTTTCTAAACATGAGCTTCTTTTAACTTCAGATGGTTTCTAAAAAACAGATACAACATTGGTAAAAGATGTTCTTTTGAATCCTGTTTACTAGTAGCTCACTTAAAGATGTGTTCTTGCATCCATACAAAAATTATTTTCCACTTTTTTGCACTCTGTCATTTCAAGGAAAGTGAAGGACTGAAACACTGAGAAAACAAGCAATAAGCCTAATTTCTCACCTTACCACATTTTCACATCTCAAAATGTGTTAGTCGCCTCATAACAAAGACGGTCGACCACACATCAAACCAATCTAACATTCCAGCACTTGTGCACTAAATCAAATGACCATAATTCATATCTTATGTGCTGCACTTGTGAGAATGCTCTATGGTGAAATAGAAAGACAAAAAAAAAAGGACCTAACCCTAACCTTAACTATATTTAACACTCAGGATTCACATATATTATTATATTGTATATGTATTGTATAGCTTAATATTTCTAAATGACTCCAAATTCTCCATATTCTCAATGAAAAGCACAACTTTTGCTAATGAATGTGAAGCATGGTTTATTCATCTAAAGCTTATTTTGTCCATCCATTGTATCGAGCCTTAGAAGGCTGCATAGATGGTCATGTGATCACTTTGCTATATGTAGCCTTTTTAAACCCCATTCTCAATACATCAACTCCTGGACCACCACGTTCGCTGAGAGGTGCGAGGCCATCCCTCTTTCTCTCTGTCTGTAGGTGTGAAGGTTGTATTACGCCTTGTTAGCTCTGAAACACAGATTCTCAGTTGCCTGAGAGAAGTGTTGGCACTTAACAGCAGTGCTCTGTCACTAGCTATCTGCACTCCATATGAGCCCGGGGAGGGATCTATCTCTCTTCATCACACACACCACAACAAGACACTAAAACACTAGCATGCATATGAAACTAACAGAAGCTATAGAGAAGATCTATTCTGATTTCTGTTTATGTTTGCGACTCAATATCATACTAGCGGCATTAACTTCTCTTTTTCAAGTTGTGACAGTGACAGTAGGTGGGTGAGTGAGTTTATCTGAGAGTTTACGGTATGTGTGTGCTCTCATCATTTTCTGCAAGTTGACATATCAAAGAGCAAAGAGCGAGACCTGGCAGGCGTTGTCTTTGTATACATTAAGGCTGAGTGACAAGGCAAACTACGCTGCAATAAATACGGAGAGAGAAAGGTGTGTACTTGTGTGTGTGTATAATCTGAAAGAAAGCTCTTATAAGTGTAAAGCTTTAATTCGGGAATGGGTTCTTCCCCACAGAGACAGAAGTCTAAAGAGGATCAGAGATTGTGTCTGTCAACAGCCATAAGAAATCCTTTCATGTGGTTTCAATTAGAAAACAGAAAAGGAACTGTCGGGAGTCCATTTCCTGTCCTCTTTCCCGTTTCTTTTCTTTTTCTCTATTAATTCACCCAGAATTTCTATATCATTAAGCTCCAGGGATGTAGTTAAGGATTGTGGCAATATGCATGCGATACTTGGGATCAATTCCAAATGTTAACATTAATGTTACATGAAAAAAAATAAAAATAAAAAAAAAAAAAAATAAAAAAAAAAAAAATAAATAAATAAATAAATAAATATATATATATATATATATATATATATATATATATATATATATATATGATATTGTATATTAGTGTGTAAACATTTTAGTGCATAATATAATAAATTACAAAAATATACTCTGCTGTTCAAAAGTGAGGATAAGCAAGATTTTGTATGTTTTTTAAAGAATTATCTTTTGCTTTTCAAGGCTGCATTTATTTGATCAAAAATAGAGAGAGAAAAAATTGAAATATTGTGAAAAATCATATATATATATATATATATATATATATATATATATATATATATATTTACTGATCCCAAACCTCTGAATGGAAGTGTTTTAAAAAAAAATCCATGTATTTATGTAAAATACTGATTTGAGTGAGTGTATATGTGTGTGTTTGAGAGACAGAGAGAGAGGCGCTGCTCTCTGGCTCTGCGCTTCCCTGCAGGCTTTCATCTTTCTCAGGTTAGATTACTGTAAAGCACTCCTGTCTGCCAGCATTCCTGGAAGCTTTTTATCCGTGCACTTGTTTGTTTAAAAAAAAAAAAAAGAAAGAAAGAAAGCGAAGTGGAAAAAACGACAGATATAAAGGCAGTGGGGAATAAGAGAAGCTAACGGTCCTTCCCTCAACTGTGTCTAAACATATTTCAAAGCACTGTTAGCAAACTGACTTAACTCTAGACCTGCTGGCACACTTCTACTTCTCACGCTTTCACTCATTTACATCAGTGCATGAAAGCTAATAAAAAATAAGATTAACCATAACCAAAACCATTATGACATACTCTGGGGCTGAGGATTCAGTGTACCTTCTGAGAAAAAAGAGACAATAAAATAAAATAAAATAAAAAAATGTAAAAGAAATACAAAATGTAAAATGTTCTATATAATATACAAATTCTCATTTATTTATTTTTAAATGGAACCAGAGAAAATGTTAAAAACTAGCCAATTACCCATTAATCAAGCTAAATCCAAAACATCCTATTAGTGGCCTAGTTGGCAAGTGACCCAATCCAAAAAAATATATATATGTGTGTGCGTGTTTGTGTGTGTGTGTGTAGCAAGTTAGAATTCAGTGCGGTACATCACAGTTCCTGAAGTGTTAAATGCAGGTTTTATCTATCAAATAACACAGTTGTACACAGACTTTATGCGTTTAAGTAATCAAAATCATGATCGAAATCGAAAACATGAACTCAGACCAATTGACGCTGCATGTTTTAGCAGATGCTGACACCTCACAAACAGCAGCACAAATTTAATTAGAGCTGCCCTGAAGCTGTTTGTAACTATAAGTACTGGCAGTTGGACAACTGGAAGACCGTGTGTGTTTGTATGTGCGCTCGAAAGCACTCTGTGTTTAATAAAGGGTAGTATTAACATCCCACCTCGGAATGCCTGAAGGCAACATCAGTAATCACAGGCCTCATCCCACACTCGCTTGCATGTCTCTTATGTTAATGTATAGAGGCGTGTGTGTGCATGCTTGTATGTGTGGGACAGTCTTGACTCTCTGCATTGGCTGGTAGGGCCTAAAGCCGGAATGCAGTTCCTGCACAAAGCTGTTTAAGCATGACAAGCCCAGGCAGTGCTTACCCTGCAGGGCTTGGGAAGACTGGGCCGCCCCTGTACCCAAAGACAGAAGCTGCGGAGAGAGCGCAGAACTTGTGAGTCGGATGGGCAGGTGTTGCCAAAGCCTGCCAAAGCTTGTGTGTCCTCTAGGACCTCTGTGTACACTGTGTAACCACTTTTATCTCAATGCAGAGAAAATGGTTAGAAAAATCTTCAATTCAGGCACAATGCTTTTAAACAAACTAAAACCATTAGCACTTGCTGAAAATTATTTTAAACTTATTCAATTATTTCCTGTTGTTTTTCTATAAAGTTAGTGAAGTAGGGCTGAAATGATAGTTTAATAAATGAATAAATTAACATGTGGCGTCATTATTAACAGCATCAGAATGAACAGAGCGAGCATAGCTTAGTGTTTAATTATCTCATGAATTTACAAAAAGGCTAATTGGAAGGATTTTGAGTCACTGTTTGTACAGAATAATCATTTAGGTAAGAAGTACAACAATAAAAAAGTCTGCATCAGCGTGCTGGGGAGAAAACAGTGATGAACAAAACAATTTAATTTATCTGGACATATTTACTGAACAAACATAAGCTGTGCCAGCAGGCATACAACATATGAGCATGTGGGCCTCGGTACATGCTGCCAGGCCAGTGATAGCAATTGATGAAACCTGTCAAACAAATACCTTAAAGTATAAAATACCTAATACAATACAAACCTAATTTAGATTTACAAGCAGTCCTACAAAAAGCCAAGCTTTGAATTGCATGAGCTGCAGTGCTAACTCACAGCCAGCAGATATTCAGCTGAGAATGAGCAACTATATGATTGTTATAGGTAGACAGATGGTCGGCTCTCACTCACGTCTCCTCTTGGCCATGTCAGCATGAACTCAGTCCCTTCCAAACTGCTCTACACACAGGTCATCTGAGCTCAAAACACCTGGACCAGACCTATGCCATGTCATCTGCGCTCAGGCTGTTTATGCACCTTGACCACACTCCTCAATGCTTAGCAGTTTTAAAGACACAAAGGAATCAAAATGAGAGTTATAATGCAGCTTTGAGGTGATCCAGAAGCAATGACAATCTTGTACATCTTTGAAATGTACAGTCTTTCCTCTTCAGGGAAAATATACCATAAATATGAATTACTCTTGGGACTAGCCCTTCAACATATCCCTACCCAAACTTTCTGTTTCAATAAAAAATACACCAACACATGACAGAGAACGCAGCTTGTTAAGCAATTCCATGCAGTCTTTAACATTATTAGCAATAACCGTATGTTCCCTGTACAGACATATAAACAACCCATGCTGTTTTACCTTCAGGGGTAACCTACTCAACACACACACACACACACTCAAATCAATGACTCATATGAGAAGATCTATGCTTATAGGCAGCATTATACTCTAATCAACAGCAAGCACTTTAAACCTGATCTTTAACCTCTCCCTGGTACTGTATATAAACCAATATAAGGGAATCCAAAACTGATTTCAGACCAGCCGACAATCACCAGTCTGCTATTTTCATTCCGAGCATCATACGCGGAAGGCCTGCTCCATGACAAACCCCTGAAACTCTTTAGCATTTTAATGAGGCGCTTTATCCTGCATCAGTCGGCTGTGTAAGTGCGGGTAAGGAGAGGAATGGTGGGGTAAATTATTAAGCAGAGCTGCCCTGTGCCTCCCAGCTGATAAGTTCTGAACCAGAAGACACCAGGAGTAGAGGGGACGCACAGCCCTGAAGTACAACACAATTTATGACCTTCTTGATGGAAAACACCTTCTGAAACCATTATAGATGAGCTGTGTGAACTACGCAGATAGAGAAGAACATTTAAATTTGACTGATAATCATTACAGTAGAAAGGTGATTACAGGAACATAAATTTACTGACAATTTAAAATCCCATTGTATTAAAGGATTATTTTAAAAAGCAGGCAAAGATGTAAATGACAAATTATATGATATATTATAATGTATACATTATGCATTTTTATTTGAACAGTCTTGCTACATCAGTTTTGAAAGACAATAACATTCATATAAATCCATGAGAAACACCCACTACTCATTTACATACATTACTCTATACAACAAAGGCTGTTCAAGGGAATATAAAATAGCACAGTCACAGTTTGAATAGTGTGATATAATATTTGAATCCCACCTGAAAGCGAGCAGTGAAATCAAATGTGACTGTATCATTTACCATAAACGTAAATAATATTGACACACAGATGTCCACATGCTTTTATTCTTAGATGAGGGAGTAACATACTACTCCCAGTACAACTAAATGGAACAAAGGAGGACTAGATGAGGGTGGAGAGATTTTTTGACATTTCGCGTCCATTTAACGGTTTTAGCAAGGCAATCTTGATGCCAAAGGACATTTCCCATAGAAATATCTTGAAAAGCCAAAATACAACAGACAGACACATCCCATCCTCAAATAAGGGCCGGAAAGAGGCTTTTCTATTGCACACTCAGAGGTACCACTCATCGGGGCGTTTGAGAGGCTTGTTTAGTGTTCTGCAAATAATGGAGAATCAGAATTCCACAGATTCCATCTTGTCTTGGAGCCTTTGACTGCCAATGAAAGAATGCATGGATAATCTCACTCAAAAGGCGCTAATAACCTTGACTGACCTCAACTGCCATGCATCAGAATGGGACTGAAATTAGACTTTTTTTGTGATAAAAACGAGTCCTTCACAAAGAGACTCTTGGCTGTGTCCTTTTCTTTGTGGTGCGAGAGCAAAATGAATGCAGGGGCCTTTGACAGGCAGAAGTCAGTGTTCACGGACTGGGAGACGGCCTCAAACCCTGAGGCAAAGAGAACGCCAGCGTGACTGGTTCTCCACGGCATTCACCGCAGAGCCCCAGGGCAGAGGCCCGACTTCAGACGGAGAATGGGTCAGTGACTATTGAACTTGAGAAGATGCAGAATGCATGAATGAATGAATAAATAGCCACATTTACACCTCTATAAATCTGCATGTTGCATGTCTGAGCGCAGATGATGAGTCAAAGATTCTCCACGGTTGAGTCAGCTCTAAACTAGAGCAGACAAGAACCAGAAGAACAATCAGTGAACCAACTCCAACACCTTCCAGTCGGATACTATCATTATGGATTTAATTATTGCACGCACTCTCCCAGATAAGGGTTGAGCAAGTTTGTGTTAGAAAAACAGATTTGGGCAGTGGGAGAGCTCAGCACTGATTTACACACTTTAATAAAACCCAAAGACAATTGGATGGCTGTAGATAATAAGCGGATGAATGAAAAATCAGGAGAAAAGCACAAGGCACTGATTTAGGGTTTAATTAATTAATGCGATAACTGCAAACTGTCCCGCCAGAGAGATAGACAGGATAGACAGACGAACAGACAGCATGGCTGAGACAGGATAAAGCAGTGGAAAGAAAGACAGACAGATATAAAGACTAAGTCAATTTGGAAAGAGGAGAGGATGAAAACCGAGAGAGAGAGAGAATCAAAGAGATTCAGGGATCTTGGTGCACATTACTAGGGGTTTTGGGCAAAATGCAACCACACTTTTGTGACCAAGAAGGGCCAAATTTGACCATTTTTAAGTCAAACTCTGAAACACCCATATCGGTTAAACATTCATTTGAAGTATACTGGAGGATATTATGTTATATTATGGTTTGAACCCCACCATATACAGTCAAAGTGGAAGGATGGTGGTCTTAAAAGCATCTTACTAATTCTACATATGTTAAAAAAAAACATAATTATTAATTTGAAATTAGATTACAAATAAACCACAATGTTTATTTATACTTATTTACGTATTTTCCTATGATCCATTCTATTTGGATCAGTACTGAACAGGGCATTGAGAAATTAATACTATCATAATTTACCACTCTATTACAGGATCACATAACATGCAATTTAAAAAAAACAAAAGACATTAAGATGGTTGGCTGTTAGCTAACTGAGCTAGGGGGCCACAGACGTCATCAACAGACCACAAACTGGAATTTGCCTTTAATTTGAATAAATTAAAAGGTATTCTGAAAACAAAAGAAATTAATGTAAGAGCGTCCATGAGTTGGAGTGAGAAAGAGAAAAGGAAGTGTGCATGGCTAGTGTAGTCTCAGCGATGCAGGGGTATTTGTTACATAATTCCTGCTAGCAGTGTAACATCACGGCTGAGTGCTTGTGCTGGGTGAGCTTTATGCAGTTCTGGGCCTGTCGGAGCGGTTTGGCACACATGGCACATATGTGGGTAAAGCTCTTAATGCAGTTCCCGTATGACCCTGGCAGGCCATGTCCCAGCCAGCTGAAGCGTGAGACGGATGGCCAGCTCCCACTGGGACGTACAGCCACTGGGGTGCAGGGGTCTCTAGAGGGTATTATCCACGCAGGGCATCATGTTTAATTTACTCAAAGATGTGGTAATTATCATAGATGCATGGGGGAATTAGGGACATACTGGAGAATAATTATTGTAAGGGTTCAGGTGCAAAGAAACGAGTGTGTTAACATAGCAAGTTGCAAGTTAGCAGGTTTAAAAAATAAGCAAAGTTCGACCTCAAATTTCCCACACAAGCACCAAGGCCCAATGTTAAACTGCTAAGTCACAGCTCTATTTGATTTGATCCTACTTTTGAAAGGATCATGAAGGTGTGTTACAGTCTGTGTGTACATGTATGTAATCCTGTATGCGTTCAGCAGGAGGGAGGGCAGAAACGCAGCAGGTACTAGAAAAAAATCTGAAGTCCATGAGTGATCTGTCACAGTGTGTGTTGCACGCCTCTTTTTCTGTGAGACCCAGCCGAGATCTGTTGGTTTGTGAATGCCACCCACATCAAACGTACATGCATGTGCTTTTAATCAAGACATATCTGTTAAACAGAAGGACTGTGTGTCTTCCTGTCTGTCTTTACATGTGCCTATCCCTCTGTCTATCTAGTCAGATGAGAATGTGTGTTTGTGTGTAATTAATTGGATATGTTTGTAATTAGGAGTGAGTGAGCAACCCATTTGGCTTTGTTTGGCCGCCTCAGCACAGCAAAAAAGAGTGCAGAAATAAATTGATTACACAGAATTGTAATTACACTGAAATTATCTCTTTCATTCAGGGGGTTAATTACTGTCCACACAGTAAACATGCACTGGTATTACTCATGGGCCTACATGCAGGGTCTCCCTATTAATTCTGACGACAACAATGCAAAATCGGGCAATAAATGGTGGTGACCGATCAACATCATGATGGCAGGTCATCTCACCTCCTATTGTTACTAAAGGTCAGAATGTGACTTTCTCTGAAAATTTTATATTTTGTAGTAATTGTACATGTGCACAGGTTGCTTCCTTCAACTCATCTGTTCATTGGCACAATTTGAGGGGAAGCCATTTATGTTTCAATTATATTTCCAATGATCAAAGACTCAAAGAAAGCTGAGCATAATTTCCTAAATATTTTTATATATACTGTGTTAAATGTATGTTTGTTTAAATAAATTCAGTTTATGGGACATGAACCAGCATAGCTGACTAAGTGATGCAGAGTTTTGAAACAGGGCTAAAGTATTTACCAATATAATGAATGCATTTAATATTACAACTACTTTTTTTCCATTCACAAACATGAAAGATCAAATCACAGCTGAGTCGACCAATCAGTGTCAGAGTAACTCCGCCTAATGAATGAGTTTTACATCTCCCTTCTCTATTCCCCTCAATCTTCTTTATTTCCTTCGGATAGTGATCTTTTTTTCCAAGCAGACTGTTGGAGGCAGGCAGTAATGAACCGTCTCCTTTTAAAGTGGAGAGAGGGCAGTAGAGAGATGAACGCTCACACTGAGATGTGTTATCTTTTATAACTGTGACTAAAACACTGTTTAATGGGTGACTACTCACTCATCAGGGCTCTTGGCTTGACTCTGTTAATAAGCTCTTCTCTGAACCACTTATAAAGACCTGTCAAAAGCTCATGACATAGATGCTCCAACGCGAACACAGAGTTACTCATAGGCACAATTATAGAGTATAAACATATGAACTGACATTATACTTTACTACGCAGGGAAAAATAGGTGTAACTTCAGGTGGGCAATGGAAAGATAAGTTGGTGGACTTGGTGGCCATATTGCCTCTTTTCTTTTAGGCAGGGCGATCTTTTGTACAACTGCCAGTGTTATGGTATTGTCTATTCTTTTTTTCTTCCCCTTTATAAAGTGTCTGTTGAGACTCAGTTCAAGCTAACATGCGCACACACACACACACACACACACTTGCAGGCCCATCAAAAGATTGTGAGCACAAACCGACTATCAGAGAGATGGAGAGCACCCTGAGAGTTTGAACGTTAGCAGCAACAGAGAGAAAGAAGGAAACATCTAGCTTTAAAAGCAGATGGCACACACCTTCAGCTCCTCCATCATAAACTCAGAGACAGAAGGTGAAAGACGGACAGAGTGAGAGAAACAGAGAGAGTTTGCCGTTTTTGATGTCAGACCACATTCCAGAGATTCTGTCTGAATCCCTCCAATGGCTCTCCCTCCATCACTGCGGCTCTCGCTCCGCCAGTTACCATGGCAACAAGGGCCTGCATGGTGGACTGGAGTTGGAGGGTGTGGATGGAGAGAGAGTCTCTAACTGCAGCCAGGTACCCAGAGGCCTATAGAGATCCAACATCTTGGCACAGTGTCACGAGCGCTTTTCAACTCCCTTTTTTCGTCTACCTCTTCCTTTTTCTTCTCTGGAGAAACAATACAGTCTCCTCTGAATACTAAGAGCGCTTGCGCAAATTCCTCACGACTGCTTCCTTACTGAAACGTCCTTCAACATCAACGCGGAGATGTATGAGGACTCTCATTCCTGTGTTCAAGGGCAAGTCGCATGAATAAGTCATTTGTCAACGTTCCAGTTGGGACGTCACAAGACCAAATCGTAATTATCAAAGTGTCACTCTTGGTTATGAACAAAAGCCATTCCTTGGCACTTAAGACTCAAGTCTACATGGACACTTTAGGGACTGATCGCTTCATTATTGTGAGCGCTTCCAACTCAAAATGTGCTCCTAGTGTCCGTCATTGTCTTCAGCCAGTCGATGCAGAACGGGTTTATATTAAAGACTGACGACTTGTGCATGATAATGAAAGTTTATGAGAGGGCCTACATGGAAAGGCCGACTTCACACAAAAACCTTCCCATTTCATTTGTTTTTCCTCTAAAACCTATACAACTGATTCAAAATCTAAATGCACATAACTACATTAAATAATCTGATTTGCTGAGACTGGGATGTCTCACAAAATCTGCATTCAGTATGGACAGACAAATTGCTTGTTGACAGTAACCTGCTGAATTTATGTATTTAGCAAATACTTGATACTGTGTAGCATGTTGATTGAGGTTTCCTTTTTGAGCCATTCTCCTGGTGACTATCCATCCATTCATCACATGTGAAGTGACTCAGGTTTGACACATGCTTATTTTTTCGCTTGATATCTTGAGTTTTAAATGCAGAAAAACAATCATCAATAGCTGATCATTATTATCTTTGTAGGACAGATCATTAATGTCCACAGTGGAGAGAGTAATGGAGCATCACTACAACCCTCAGCACCTTTCAGATCCAATCAGGACTGCCATTCCTCACTCCATTAGAATATCCTTTAACAACAAGCAATTTAATTACAACTCATAGTAAACTCATAATGACTGTGTATCTCTGTGTGTGGGGGGTGGGGTTGGGGGGTGAGAGTATCAGTGTGATTTGGTAAAACCTAATGAAAAGTGCAAAAATCTACGCATGCCAGCTTTGCAAATGAAATGTTCAATCCATTCATTAGCAAGGACCATTAGGCAAAAGCTCACAGCAAAACAAACAAACATTACAGCCTATTTGGCACAATAACAGAAGGACTCCAAATATTTTTTTTGTAGATTATTTTAGATGAATATAACCTCTGAAAAGTCCCTTAAAACACTAGAAAACCCCCATTGCTCAGATTTATATTTTATAAATCAGAAGACCTAAATGGGTTTCACATTGTGTTTGAAATAAACATCAATGTTGCCTTAGATGTTTTTCTTAAAAAAGGAAACAAATGAGACATAAAAGTAAAGAGCTATCAAATGAATGCGGACCAAATTTGATGAGAAATGTCTGATTCTTGTTAAAAAATAAAAAAATAATTGTATGCTTTAATATATTGGCAAATCTGAGATGCTAAAACTGAAGTGACACTCGGTGGAAGCACTGAGATTACCAAGGTCTTTTTCTCAAGAGAAAAATCTGAACAGCGGGAAACTTGAGTAAAAATTTCCTCCATTTATTGTCTAGGAGAATGAAATGAGATAAAGATGTCCTTTGTTATTTTTCTTTAATATGGGGTTGTGCGTGATTGTGTATGCCTTATGGGAGAGGGGGGAAAAAATCATATCACTGACTCATAACCAAGTAACTAACTGAGAGCCAAGGCATATGTGTATGTGAGAGACACTGTTAGAGAGAACGAGACGGAGAGAGAAAGAGATCCCAAATTCAGCTCGGAGTACTTTTCATATCTGACTCACAGTGCAAAGTCCCTCTGCAATTAATCTCTCCTTTAAAGTTTCTTTCTGACCCTCCCAAAGGCTTTTCTCTCATTCTTCTCTCTCACTGCCTGTGTGTTTGGTGAGGAGTCATTGTGGATTGGGGCCTATTTGATGCAGAATCACAACAGGAGTGGAAATGAGAATGGGGAAGAGGAAAATGAGAGTGCAGGGCCAGTAATGCTCAAAGACATTTGCTCCGTTTCAAAACCCAGTGAGCACACGGAGAGAGCATTTTAAGGCACCAGGCACACATCACCAAAAGCTACTGAAGGCAATTTAATGTTGTTACCTCCTAAGATAACTTGTTTCATCAAAATTCTAAGGCCGCATTGTCTGCTTGGATGAATTGCATTACAATAATATAATGGAAGATGCAATAGAAACATTGAATATAAATACACAGTTCGTTGAAAATTATAAAGTATCAATAAAAATATCTTGATGTTATGAAAAATAGATTATTTGTATTTTTCATGCATAACTTCACTCAAGTGTTAGTTGCTGTCTTTGTTCCAAATCGGGTCACCTATGAGGTTCCATGACTGTTAGAAAACTGTCTATTGTGGGATGGGTTTTCACTAGGTTTTGGGACAGAGCTTTCATCTCTCTTGTGACCGTTATCTCTCTGTCCAAAAAGAGACCATGCTGTTGGGGAAGGTAGAGGTCATTTTGAGAGGCCAGACTTTTATTCTTCTGACTTCTCCAGGAAGAGCAAGAAAAAGTGAGGAGAGGATGGAGAGAGATCAAGAGACAGGAAAGGACAAACAGGTAATATTAGCTCATCCATCACTCCACAGGATGCCTCTGCGACGTCGGTTTTGGACAGCGATCAACAAAAGAACAGAACCACTTACAAAACCGACCCCAAATCAGCACTCAGAAGAGTATGAACTTGGTTTCAGACTCTCTCCGTTGTGTGACGTCAATGACAACTTTACACAGTACACAAACACCCTGGTGGGGAACAGCAGGCTGGATAGGTTTGATTAATGAGTCTGACAGCTTCAGAGGGTGGTTTATATTTAGCATGCTAATATAGGCTCTGCAGAAGCGGAGGAGTTCTATATATTGTGACATACTGTGTTGAGTGCTCTCTAAACAGACCTCTCCATTAAAACTTCTGTAGTATGCTCTGGAGCTTTTTTAAGATAAATGACTACACCTTTACATTCACTTAAGAAAATGAAAGTGATGCTAGCACATGCAAAACTCAACATTTTCTTGCTAGGTTGCTGTGTGCGCCATGGGGTTGCAAGTGGGTCACTAAGAAATTAAGAGAGGAAAAAAAATCATAAGGCTGTTTACTTAGAAATGTAATAGCACAACATCTCCTCAAGCAGTTAGTTACTTAGGATTAAGGCACCTCTCTACAGCCCCTTTCACACTGCCATTCCGGCAAATACACGGGTAACGTGTTCCGGCAATTGTTCCCGGGTTGCTAGATTGTGCACTTTCACACTGCCAGTGATTACCCGGGATATGTGCATGCTTTCACACACAACCCGTAAAGATCCCGTAGCGACACGTGACATCAGGGCGTGACGTGTAATGTACAAAAACGTTAGGCACGTTATACTTTCACTGAAGCAAGCGAACGATCTCATTACATTTTCACATATTTTTTCGTCGCGAACGTTGATCTTCCTTCAGAACAGCCGGTAAAAGAGTCGCGCGTCATCACTTCGACACGGCATTAGATCTGGCTTTTGTTCAGTGAAAGGGGCTAAACAGTCAAACCAAACCGCTTTCTGTTGGTCAACGTGACAATTTGTGCAACCAACTTGAAAACAATGTGAAATATGCATGCAGAATTCCTGATCGCATGGATTCCATCTGAAATTACTGTTTTTTCTCCAGCAAAAAAAAAAATCAAAAATCAAAGATGAATGTGGCTGCACCTTTAGAAGTTTGTATACAATAATAGTAAAAGTGATGACTGTCTTATCAAACACTGCTTAAAAAGCAAGTAATTTTCCTTTATTTGTAAAATATAGTGGGCAGAATAATACAGTGGGCATAATCATGTTTGTGAAGATTTACACAACAAACGACTTACAGCTTTGTTGAATGAACAGTTTTGGCACTAAATTAGTGGAAGAAAACAGTTACATTTATATTTTTACATAGTGTAAATGATTCATGTTTTCTTAGATTCATAGCTTGGAAAAGAAGTGTGTAGGAAGAAGCTTATAAAACCACAAAAACCTTTCTCACCATTCTTTTGTCTAATTCTGCCCCTTTCTTCTCTAAATGTTTCTATTTTCTTCTTTTCCATGCCTCCTGTCAGCCAGAAATCATGCCGTATAAAGAGAGTCTGGAACAAAATACAACCTGTGGCCATGGCAAGCTTTTCTATCAGGCTGCCATTGTGGCACAATGACACATTACCCATGGTTTATGATTGCACGCACACACACATAGCAGCAATTTACTGTCTCGATGATGTCTCCATGAGTGAGAATGTAATGAATGCTGACTTCAGACCTATCAAAACAGACGAGCATTAGCCCAATCCAAGCATGACAGACAGTCAATAAATACTAATCAGACCTTGCTCACCTTTCCCCAGCCTGTCTGCATGACACAATGCCTGCGCTTGACATGAACACCCAGATACACCCAGATTTTTCCTCATTCTCTTGCTCTGTCAGCTGCCTTACTGTTCGTCATGAGAATTGCTGCCCATTCTCCTTTTCTTGTTGACAGTTCATCTAAAGCTCACTCTTTAAGAGCCGCGCCATGTTCCTTCCCTTCCTACTCCACACATCCGTCCAATTTTATGAGCTGGAGAGAGAAAGAGAGTGGGCTAATTATCAGCCGGATACTCTTGCAGGAGGTAACCCCCTCCCGCCTTTCTGTCTAACACTGAATTTTCAATAGTCTAATCACTGCACTGTTCCGCGGGCTCAGTGGTCTTTAATATTTTAGGCAAAGAGGTTGACCTGTTGTGCCCAAGAGCTGGGAATTCCCAGAGGACCACCGTGATGGTGGAGAACTGGCACTTTAGCAGTGGCCTCGAACTGACTCATGCCTCCTGCGGTTTACACAGCGTTTCATCACCTGCCTCCAGCCGGAGCCAGAGAGTTTCCACAGAGATCTTATGATAACCAGGTTTTAATGTGTCTGTAAACAAATAGTTGTAGTAAATCACATTTTAAGCTAAAAGTTAATTGTCTTAATTGTTTTAGCACCCAATTTGTTAAAGGTTCTGTGTTGAAATACTGTGCATGCTAACTATTTAGCAAATGCGCCCTTTACTGTAGTTAATTTGTGCATCATTATCTAATGACTGCACTAATCTCTGAAAGTGTTCATTTATGTGGGTGTCTGTGTGTTACGCTTTGATGGAGTTTTGTGAGTGCCTTGGGGCAGAGCTTAATAACAGAGTCAAACCAAGAGCCCTGATGAGAGAATGGTCACCCATTAAACAGTGTTTTAGTCACAGTTGTAAAAGATGACATCTCGCAGTGTGCATTCATCTTTCTTCTCTGTTATTGGTGCAATTAAACAACTTGAAATGCTTCCCAACGGAAGCCCCAACCAAACATCTTGCCTTCCTCTTTCCGTTCTTTCTCCTTCCCATCATTCCGATCCAAAGTTCTGTCTCCGCACTGGATGGCTGAACCTGAGTTCCACTGTGGGCAGGTGTTAATGCATATTCATGAACACGCTGATTCTCATCCAGGCTGCCATTGTGAAGCCAGTACCGTAGGTGGTAACTAGCCTTCACTCAAAGTTAAACAAACAATACGGTTGTGAAAAAGCTTCCTGGACAGCAAATACATGCATATTCATGAGTGAGTCACAAAGGTGGACAGCAGCCTCAGCAACAAATTACTGCAGTTCATTGAGATTTCGGGGAACAAATTTGTGTTTTTATACAAGAGCTGTTTAACCAAAACATCAATTCGCCAATGTGTTTGCTGGGAGATTTTACAAATATAGAATAAGCTCTAGGCTAATAATTGTCTTAACATTTAAGAACTTTCACTTATAATCATTCTTTTAAAATTCAAAGGTTTTCCATGATCTTTCTGGTTTACAAATTAATGCAACTGACCAGTCAAAACCATCACTGGAACACTGGACCCAGTAACTTTTGTGGATTTAGTCAAAGTCTATTAGCTTTACCGTCTGTTGTCTCATAAAACTTAAGCAGATATATGCGATTAAAATTAAAATAAAAAATTTCCAATCAAATGCTCTGTAGAATGAGAATGTTTCACACAACTAAAGCCTGTTTGAAAAAAGATGAGCCATATCATATATCCTGTTTTGACAGGAAATACACCAACACAAGGCAGAAAAATGCCATTTCAAAGCCATTGCATAGATCTTTAAGATAGCAGTCATACTTACGCAAATGAAATCTTGATTAACTGATAGGAGTGCATTTTTTTTCCGCATAATGTGCTGTAACAAATTCTGCTCCTGAAGCTATTTAAATCCAAAACTTTCAGGGCATCAAAAGAGATTTTCAGGTTGAAGATACACTGTACGGCTTGTTGCAGAAATCAGGGTCGCCAACCAGTTACAGTAATAACCCACAAAACACAGCTGCGGTGAAAGGTCCGCTGTGAACAGATTGCTTTCAGAGGTGCATTCAGAAGAATCAACGTTTAATAAAAAAAAAAAAAAGGTTATTTCAAAAGTGAAGGACACATCGCCATAGAAAAAGAGATACCCCCACACACAGACGTCAATTTAATAAAAAAATATTTTCATACACGCACAATAAAGTGCATTTTTGAGAGCACGTCATTTCCATGGAAACTACATTCAACAGATGTTCCAGTGCCATGCCACATCAGGCCACTAAGTTGATGGTTTTTCTCTCAATTGATTAAAGACACAAGAGACCAGATTTTCACAGGGTTTTTAAAGACCACCTATATATCCTAAAGGACCTGGATTTCAGTGTCACTTCTTGCTTAAGACTGAACATTTATTTAAAAGAAAAGCGCCTAAAGTGAGAGACATCAATAAATGATTTATGCTCTCTTTATATCATCGCCTGACAGATTAATCAGATATTCACTCCTGGGAGTGATGATACTATGATAGCACTATGATGTGCCCGAGGAGTCAGTAATAGTGCATAATAATGAGCAGGGGGACTTGACGGAAGACCACATGGTCATCACATGTGCAATGATAATAAGGCAGGCCCAATGTTTAACAAAATAGAAATATTCAGTGTTGAAGCTGCTATAAAATTTCTTTAGATCATCCTATGCAGGAAAGCTTGAAGATGCTGTGTTAGCAAAGCTACAGCTGCTCAACATAGCTGGAGATTTCAGTTGACGAGTGATTAATGTAAATCAGCGCGAATGAGCTGAAATATGATAAAACTCTCTCAATGTCATGATGTTGTGATGTCATAATCCCTTGTAAGGGCGTTATGATGAGTTTTGGCACTCCTGATATGTGTTAGTGTGACCTGTAAAGTCTCAACTCTGTCACTCACAGGGCGTAATGACACTGAGAGATAATGACTCAGCATTTCAGCAGGGTGGAAACGTTCTCGGTGAATTTCAATAAAGCAGATGGTGGCGATGCCATCAAATATGCAGCTCACAGTTTCACTTTCCCTCCGCTGCGAGGACAGTTGGGTCTTTATTTAGCAGTTTTAGCGAGACTAGTCTGGTCGTAACTGGTAGCCGAGAGCATGAACCACAAATGGCAAGTAATCTGAAGTACGTTTGGTCTGGAGAGGACACTGAAAACCAGGTGGTGTCATCTTGAGTGTGCCATCTATTTTCAACCTACCATTCAAAATCCCATTCAGCATGAAAGCGCATCTCCACTCGACATGCCAAATCAAAACTGTCAACAAAAAAAAGACGTGCTCTTTTGGAAATGAACCCCCCTTGACTAGTCCCCCCGCTGCAGCAGCCAATCACACTGTGAGGCAGCTGCATCTTTTCTCAGCGCTCGTCCTACAGATGCTTGTCTGGCTGATCCTGCAGACCGATGAATCCTGCAGGTAACGAGTCAGCACAGCGAGGCACGCTGGGACACGTGGCTCTTCTTTCGTGCATCTCGTTAGCCTAAATTTGCATTCATTACGCATCAGGCAGGGCATGGAGAAGGGTTCAGAGAGGAAGAAGAGAGCGCAGTGTGGCGCCGTGGAGGATTGTGGGAGCTCTGAGGGGGGCAAGAGCTCTGAGGGGCTGGAAAACATCTCAGTGGGTTATTAAGCACAAGGGTGCCACAGTTCACTGAGGTGACAGGGAAGAAGAGGGAGAGAGTTTGCGTCCTTCTAAAATCTAGAGAGCTGCCTACTTAGGAAGCATTATAAGGGATTTTAGAAACAGCTTATTAATGCCACCTAATAAGATATCTAACTTTAGCTAAATTCTAAATCGCCATTGGATCTATCCTTTGCATTGAAAATGCACTTCAATGAGTTAGTTTACGAACTATATTTAGAGTATTCTACCTTAACTTCGCAGCATGCTAACATGCTAATAACAATTATTTGGATGCTGCTGTGGGTGGCCCATGTAAGAAATTTGTTTGTGGGTAAATAAGCCCGTTTCATTTAACTGTGGGAGTCAGAGGTGACGGAGCAGTGAGACAGAGGAAAGAGGAGACGAAAGGAAGAACATGTTTAAACGTCTCAGTGCACATGCTCAGACAAACACCCTCTGACACATCACAAGTCCTCCAGTCTCCTGACAAATCCTGACAGATTAAGTGCTTTCGTCTATTCACCATTTGCCATTGACTAAAAAAGTGTTTATGAGAGCCGGGATAGTATACATTAGTGATATTCCCTTAAGCGCTCAATCTCGTCAACTGCAATTTGTAAACGCTGAATTTTTTTTTTAATTAAAACCAAAAAGGTCAAGTCTTTGCTTTTTTTCTTTTCATCTGACTTCTAGATATCATGATAGCAGGAGGACAGTATTTGTGTTAGAATGATTCCCTGAAACAGATCAGTTCCTGATCCCTGTTTCTCTTTACTGAGCAACAGAAACAGAGGGTTATGTGTCTTCTCATAACAACAAATAAAGAAAAATGCAGCAGAGCAGAACAGGTTCTGTACACAGGTTCTGTCTCCGTGTCTCAAAAAAAGGTATGAGTCCACTGTGTTAACCACATATCAGGGTCAGTCTTAAAAATCCTGCCAAAAACATGTTTACAACTAAGTTTTTGGTATTAGTAGTAGTATGCAAATTACTGTAATGTGCTATTTAAGAGTAATATTTAATTTACTGCTTATAATTTATACTTTAAAAAAGCCACCAATGAGAACGAAGTTAATTAGCTACAAAAATGCAATATGCACATTAAAACATAAATATTGATAAACAACATAAATTATCATAAAAATAATGCCAAATAGATATAATCTCTTATTTTCCAGAACATGTTTTAATCTTGTCATGTATGGTTTTATGTATGACTTGAAGGAATTTCACTTTTGTGGCTTATTTTTCCAATACTGCATTTTCATTAGATGTCTCTACATAGACAGCTATGCTTAAAAGTGAGAGTTATGCTCTTCTGAGCTCAAGTAAAATGATGAGGACAAGTTCAAGTCAACCAGCATGTTTTCAAAGGCTTAGAAGGAAAAAAAGCATCACGACCAGGGAGTCTTAACACAATTTAAACTAATCACTTTCATTACAGGCCTGATCGGGTTATCTGTCCTCGTTGTAAACAGCAGGGATATTAGCTTTATTCAAGCTGCTCAAAATAGTCAGAGAAAATGGAGTGAAAATGCCAGTAATTAAGTTATGCCGCTATGTTCAAGGCGTAGCCAAGGTGACACTGAGCTCAGTGTCCACGCCGGTGATGAAAGCCAATCATGACAGAGAGCAGACCCGATGCGGTCTGATCTCCTGAAATTATATCTGATATAGCTCATGCATGCGCATAAACGGATAATGGAAGAGAAATTGTATTTATGGGAGCACATTTCTACAGCGAGAGGAGGCAAACTGTAGTCTATACTCCTTTGAGAAGCTTATATAAAAGTAATGTCCAATGTATACATCTGCTCAGCCCTTTTATTGACTGCTGGGATTGGGTCAGAGCTGTAAAACATGCACTAAATAATGTTTACCAGTGTGTTTATGTGTGCGAGTTGTGTGTAGTTGGCTTTCATATACAGAAACAAACAATGCAAGGACGTGTCCATACACACATACTGCAGACACAGGCATTCATTTACACTGTAAACACTTTATATCACTGACCATAGGCTGAGTTCATGCCAGAAAGGACACGAGGGACTGAGAGGCTGTGCCAGACACAAACATATCTGTCATTTCATTCAAATAGAGATGAGACAGAGCCATATCAACACAGAGCAGATCATTCAGATCAATACACACAAACACAACTCTGCAACCCTTTCTAAACATAAGCACACCTGGATCTGTTGCATTCTGTCTCCTTAAATCAAATCTCAACCTTTAAATCAATATCAAAAGTGTCAGGCTGGCACGAGGAGACAGACAGAAACAGCTGAGGAGTCACTTTTAATGACTAAGAGGCCAGAAATTCTGCCAATCTCGGATGACTTTCAGTGAGTGTCTGGAAGAGAAAGCCTCACCGAACACAAATCAAATTTCCCCTGATGAACTGTGCACAAGTAAAGCACAAGTAAAGAAAGAACATAGGGTTTATTCTGACTTCATGTTTTCTTTGGAGTTAATATCACCACTAAAATTGCCTCCGATATAAACCCCAAACTGAAACCCCTATGGTTTGAGTCATGTAGTCGCTGAAGCGTTGCTCTACCAAGTGCAGGATATGATGCGTTGACTCATTGCTTTGGCGTGTGACTGCAGAGCCAGTCGCAATATGGCCTAAAGGTGTGGGGTCTGGTCACAAGTGGTCAGATGAAGAGACAGCGGAAGAAACTCAGACGAGGGCCAGTGTGCTTCATTAATCTCTCAGTGGCCATCCCATCTGGACTTGGATGGAAGGGTCAGTGGCCACACACAGGTAGACGCGGGTGAGAAAGGACAAAAGAGATGTGAAGATCGTCAATAAGGAAAGGAAAAAAGTGAATATGAGCTATGAACAAAATATAGAACAAGAGATATGAAAAAATAAATATGTGATGTTTCAAAAAGTAGTGAGCTACAGTATATTTTAAGGGTGCATTCGGTAGTTTTTCAGCTAGCATTAGCATCGCTGTATTTTGTGTAGTTTAATTACTGATACTAAAATGGTGTAAAATTCTTGGTCTTTAAATGTCATTGATGTAACTTCAGACCTTGTTCGGCCATACAGGTGCTGATTCTCCCATTGTCTCTGCTGGTAAAACATAATAATAAATAGAGGTCCACCCATAGTGGATTTTTCCAATAGCTTGGTTGGACCACACTGGCCAATACTGATTAATTAACCGATCATTTTTAAAAGAGATACTGAACAAAAACTAAAATAGTGTTTTATTTATATATATTAAAAAAAAAACAGTACTGATCCATAATAGTACTAGTAATAATAATAATAATAGTAATAATAATAATAATAATAATAATAATAATAATAATAGAAATAATAAATGGTTAAATTACCACACTCTAACAAGGAACAATACATAGACAGCTTTCATTAATCTTATTGTTTCAAATGGACTCTTATTTTAAAGTGTTACCATTTCATTTCAACAGTCATGCTTAAAATTCAACATCTTTGAATATATACACAGTGTTTCAGTGTCTAATTTCCACAATTCCACAAATTAATTACTAGCATATCTGCAGAGATGGTAGCCAAAGAGCATGAGAAATATTTCTGATGTTCAGCATAGCAAAATACAACAAGCATTATAGCTTTCAATATATATCAATATATATATATATATATATATATATATATATATATATATATAAATGTATTAAACATAACCTTAGCGACATGAAACTCTAATGGAATATATTGTAAATAACGTCACTTACTTTATATTTTTGTTTCATACAAATTGTAGAGTGTTCAAAACTAGTCAAATTACGTGACATTATAATGCTTTCTTAAAAGGCAGCTGACTATGTAGGCAGTGAGGCAGCTCACTAGGTATTGGAAGGAAGCTAAAGCAAGAATGTAAAAGAGCCAGAGAGAAACAGTAATTACCAGGCGCTCTGGGTGCACGTTTTACCACTCTCGACCCCGAGATGGCTCTGTGTGAGTGGAGTGGGCCGGCTGGCAGGGTGGGCAGTTCAGAGCAGACAGCAGATGCTGCTTGAGCCCGGCACACAGATGCAATCTGATCAACGTTCAACACTGCCAGGGGCCAGAAAGAGACAGACCAGACATACGGCACTCTGGCAGGTAAATCAGCACCGCCTCGTCTTTGCTGTGACTCCACAGCTTAAAGTCCTCTGCTGCCTCTTTGCAGATGGAAGAACATTTCTTCCTTCCCATTGCCTGTAACGTGACTGCACCAGAGGTACTTCCTCACTGCATTGCTTTACAAAAATTGGTTATAGTTGAGATTCATTAATCAGTTTCAGACCCAAGAGAAACCTTATTCTGTTCACCCTGATGCCCCTCACTTCTCAATGCTGACCGCAAATCCCCTTCCTTCTCTATCACTGTCCTCCTAAAGTATAGATATGACAATGCGTTTATAAGGCAAATCCTCAGGGGAGCTCCCTCTGAAGGAATCTGGCTGTTGGGAGGGAAACAAGAATTCCGCGGATAATTAGCTGAAGGCAAGGTTGCTTTTTATCAGAAAGCTGCACATTTCTGTTGCCTTTCTTTCCTCTCACCCAATCTTGTGTCTTTTCTGCATGTAGCAGGGCATTATTAATCAATGTCCAGAATAATAAGGTCCTACGTGGCCAGAGATTGTGGATTACGGCAATTGCACGACAATTTTAAAGGTCCACCGTGCAACAAGCCAAAACAGGGAACCTCTAAGGGGCCAACACATGCTTTACTGTCCAGCAAAATGGAAGGATGTTTGGATTCAGAAGAATGTGGGCATGGATTTGGCCCAAAAACTAGGTCTGCAATAAATCCACTTATCATAAAAAAGCAAGATCCCACTGTTACACGTGCTTGGAGAGAGATAAAAGTGTGAAACTTTAATGTTTGCGTTCTCTTTGATCCTGCAGGACATAATGAATTCATTTTCAAGCTGCTAGAACAGCATAAATCTATAGAAAAACTGAAGGATGAAACTTGTCTGAATACAGCTGAAATTGATGTCGAAAACCTTTTAGCTCAACACCTCCACCGTAACGGATCAAATCTAAACTCCTGGCAAGAACTCCTGCGGTTTCCACTATCCAGATTTTTTTATTTTTTTCTCTCTAAATGTTGAACTGAGTCAATACTAAATTTGCTGAGTATGGCAGCTGGCTTTAGTCGCATCTCCTAATGGCTCCGATCTCCATTCCAGCTCACTGGCATCCACTCCAGCCGCCCCGAGAACGACAGAGCACGTCCAGAAGCACTGAACAGTCCTGTGTGGCCCACATAGGCATTTTCTTAAATAGCCCTGAAAGGGGTTGGATGTTAAAAAAAGGGTAACCAGGTGCTGTCATGACACTGTTTAATGTGCTGTGACACTCGGGCAACCCCGAGTTCACATTTCTAATGGATGAGCTTTGGGAGGGCTGCTAAAACTGTCCCCGCTGATCAGAGCAGGCCCATTCCAGTCAAGTAAGAAGGATGCATGAAAAGTGAGCCAGCCTTTGATGTATGCAAAATGTTTATGTAACACACACAACTCGCAAGGAGATGGGATATGAAGTATTAATCAACGGTTGTTCCTGAAAGAACCATCTGGATTTTGAAAGGTTTACATCTGGAGTTTAACAGAGGTTTATTTAATCTAAATAGTCTATGTGTTGAAGGAGGAGGAAGTATTATTTCTTCAGTGTTTATGCCATGGCCGAGACACCAGATTCAATCCTCTTTTAACAACCTATGCATCAAACCCAAATACATCCAGCAACACTGAAGGAATACAAGATGTCATTTTCCAAAGAAGCTGAAGATTGTCATAACTGAAACAACTCTCCTTTCCACACGTGCTGAAAAATATGAGACTGCTATATTCTCCTGACAATAATGTTTGGATTGCATTGGGTCAAAGGGGACAGCCATATTGATACGTGTGGTCGGCATTGGTGAAACACAGAGGGCAAGTCAATTGTAAAGCAACAACATATCATTCGGCTCAGACGCTGACCTGGGAGCAGTTCATTGATCTTCGACTATTTCTTCACCCTGGGAATACCCACATGAAGGAACTGCAATATAATACAATAATGCTACAATAACACAGGCTTTAAATAAACATTATAGCAATATGAAGAGACTATGACTCTTGCAGAGTGAGGTATTACATTTACAAGAGATCCAAGGCAACACCTAGACACAGTATAACAGTAAAAATGCCTAAGGAGCAACATACATTTCTTTAAACTCTTTTAAATGCAAGGTGACATAATAATATAAATGGTTAGAAAATATTGAAGCTCATTGCAGGAGGATTATACTTCCAATCACACAGATTTATGTGTGAGATTAATAAAAGCCAATTAATGTTACAGTGTAGCATACAAGAAAGACACTCTATCGCATAATAAAAATATTCATAGTGTCACCATGTAATCAAATATGGCCGAGGTGCTTTGCGCCTCGAGTCGCTACACTACTGCAAAAGCAATTTCTGTTTCGATAAACGCCCACAAAAACAGAAGGAGAAAATGTGAGAGGGGGAGAATTATGGGAACGCTGATGAGGTTTGAGCAGATGGGAGTCATCATGCAAAGCTTTGCATGACATTTCACCACTAGGAGATGTCTATGATACAAATCATGCCAAGATATATATATATATAAACACTTAAGACAAAGTAAAAATCATTGCAGTGTAAGTGAGAGAATAAGTGAGTTGTTCTTCCAACGTTGATTTAGAATGAGCCCTATAGCAATGCTGTGGTTCACTGCCAATTAAATGTGAGCATCAGCCTTACTAATTACCAATAGAATTCACGTCGTTACTTCATACTGAACTATGATGGCGCTTAAAACGATGGTAATTACCTGTCAATTGGACGTAATTGACAATAACAACAGTAGCGACTGTGCAGATGAGACAGGGACAGACATGTCAAGGGTTCTCCAGACGGGGCTGATGGGTAGACATACTGACAGCTCTGATTTAATGGACCAGAGACTTCCTTCCACATGTTTATCCTCTCTTTCCCCATTACTCTTCCTCCTTACACATTCCTTACATCCTCTTTCGTCTTTTTTCATTCTTCATTTTACTTGCAGTCTCCTTTTGCAGTTGGCAGCACAACAGGACTCTCCGCTATCACTTCCCTATTTAATTGGAGCATTAATCTTATTATTTTTTTCTTTCTCTTTCTCTCGTTCGCTGTCAGAGAGACAGGTCAGTGACAGCTCCTACTGTGTCAGTGCACTGGACTGTCTGCACCCCTCCCTTTCCTTTCACACAATCTGTTAGCTCCACACTAGGGCCATTCATTATTGATCAGAGCCATGGCCGCTGCATATCCACGAGGCCGGCAGCACCATTTCCATCAGGAATATTTGAGGCCATAAAGTCATTCAGTGAGAGATTCCTGGAGAGACGCACGTCTCGTGTTGTATGGCTGTGGGCGCTGAGGGGCTCACGCTGCTTGTGTGAAAAATGAACATCTTGCCCACAGTATGTCACAGTAAGAGCCTGGGGCTAAAATACCAGAGAATGAAGCAGGATGACACTTCCAGTTAAACATACAGCGCTGACTATACTTTGAGTCTGTGTTTAGTGTAATATAGGAATTATACTAACAAAAAGGTAAAAATGGTAATAATTTGGTAATACTTCACTGCATTTACATGTTGGAAACTGACCAAATGTGTCAGTGGTGATTTCTCTATTACAGGGCAGCTTCAAATGTTGCATTTTACATTCTAAAAAAAAAGGATCCAAAAAAGGGGTATCACAGAAATGCCCTAAAACAGGGATCCTCAAATCTGGACCTTCCTGCAGAGTTTAGCTCTATCCCTAATCAAACACATTTGAAGTTAATTAGAAAATCAAAGGTAGGTGAGTTTTTGATCAGGGTTGGAGCTAAACTCTACTACAGGTTCCCCAAAGAACATTTCAGCTAACCGTCAGAAACTTTGAAAATTCCAAAGAACTTTCATTTGAAAATTGAGCAATTGGTGCTGCACAGTGTGCTTCAATAGGCAATTTAGGATTTATTTCCCACCTCTTATAGCCATACTTTTTCTTGACTATTCTTTTCATTAAAAACTCTCCAGGCATATTGAGTTATGGTGCTCATGCAGATGATTCAGGTTTGAGTAGAGCTTACAAAGTTTCCATTTATCTTCTCTTATTCCAATTATTTTATGTCTCCTCACCATTCATTCAAAAGTGTCAAAAGGCCAAAAAAGGGATCCCATGTGGGGTAACTAGAAAAACAAGACTTGGTTATTGATCATGACTACAGATAGTGTACACTAAACCAAGACTTCATTCCCTTTTTAAGGTCATTTTGCTGTTGGGGAGTGTAACATTTAAGACACATCTGAAACAGCTTTGACATCGCTGTGCAGCGGCCGCTGTTCTAGGAACAGTCGTGATCATCCAGCAGCGTGTAGGTCGAAGGCAAGTCACGACAGGGAAAATCTTCCCTTTTGAAAAGGTCACAGGCCTCTCCTTTTGTTTCATGTCAGGATTTATCCACACGCACATAGTCAGCGAGCAGCCCACTATATTTCCATTTGCTTTCAGATAGGGATGGATGAGTAAAAGAGACCTCCACAGACTGTGACACGCTATTGTATAATATCTCTGGATTAAAACGGCATAACACGGTTCATGTAAACCACAACATCCTGTATCATTAAAGAGTGAGAGTGGCTTCCTGAACTGGGTTATAAATGATCAGCTGAAGGTCCTTATGCATCTAGCATTAATCAGTCATGTGGCAGTATGAGAGGAAGCAGGGCTGCTTTATAGCCGTGTTGAGACTCCCTGTGAATGTAAGTGAGCTCCACATCCTGTTCTATAGCTATACATTAACCTGCAGTTCATTAATCACACGGCTCTAATTATCTCAGCAGCAGCAGCACGGGCGCAGATAACCGCACTAGGTATGTCGGTACGCACTACAGATGTTTCCAAAACCTAGCTGGCTGCCTTGTCTTCTACGGCAGCATCCTAATTGAAACATTTCTCATACTGCAGGTGGCAGATTTGAAATGCCCTACATAAGCAAAAAACAAAAATAGCACTACTCACAAGATTCCAACAGAGTTTGACATTAACATGTTTGTACAGAGATTTGTGCGTACACGTGGTTAGTGAATGAGACTAACTGTCTATGTAGGGCGGCTTGCTAGGTTTTGGAACAGTTTACATTTTTACATACACTGGTGTCGCAGTCGGGGTTTGTAAATGTGAAATCCAATATGGATGGTCACAAACACTTTGTATGGTGTATACTGACAACAGAGACAGCCGTACATGACACAAGCTCCCATCAACTCAAACTGTCAGCGAAGAAACGTGCAGAAGGAAAGTGGCTCTATATGGCTGAGGGTGAAAGAAGAGGAGTACAACCGCAGAAGCCCATCTGTTGTCTAAGATGAAGTCACCCTCTCATTTAGACTTGGAAATATCTGGACTTGTGTTCTCAAGCCCAAAGCCCTCTTCTGGGAAATGAATTTGAATATTGGTATAAACAAGCTCACTTGTGTCTGCTGCCACGCTGTAGAGAAAGAGAGAAGGAGACCCATACTGTCTGATGTCCCCAAGGAGGATACATCCTACACATGGCCATATGCCAGAGTTACAAAGACGCTTCCAGGAGTTTATCAACAAACTTTGCATAATTACAGCAAACAGATGCGGTCATTGCTAATCACATACCTGTACATCTGCTTGGGTCTTCAATACACGTTCTTAGCGTTTTAGTGATTTACTCTATGAATAAAAGGCGAATGCTGAAATACCACAAATGTCTAAAATTATCAAAAGATAGATGATAATTACTACAGTAAAACGGAGTGCGACAACATGTCTGTATCATGTTCTAAGGACACACCTGATTTTACCGCCTGTTTCAAGTCAACTTGAAAATGTATAAATGTTATTAAATTAATTATTTTAAAGGAATTAATTTTGCACTCTTAACAAGAAGGCAAAAAATCTGATTAACTCTTATTTATTTAAAAAGACTCACAGATAGACCTCTAGACAAGGGGACAGACAGGGCAAATTTCAAACCCACACAAAACCAGCATGAGGTTTCAATCAGTGTTTGACCATAAAGAGGTAATATGCAAATTGGGAGCAGATAGGAAGAACGTAGAGGGGTGGAGGGAGTCAGGGGAAGTAAAGCACTTGACCCTTTTAAATATTAAGTATCAGGGCCCCTATCTACAGCCATCAGCTCTTATTGATTGAGCATGAATGTGGACTACATACACACACATACACACAATCAGTCACATACTCACAGAGCCCTGTATCCCCCTTATTCTGACCTCTCTCCCTCCGCTGTGCTGCATGGCAGTTTTAATTGCTGCGGTCAGTGCTATAACCCCATGGGGTCATTTCAATTAAACAGAGTATCTAGAGAAGAGCGAGAGACAGGGAAGTCTTTACTTGTGTCTCAGCCTGAGCCCATTATTTGACTCCAACTGGCTTGCACACACACATACACACACACATTAGCCATAACAAATGAACACAGATCCAGTAGCCCTTATTTAAATCAGAGGAAACCACTCTATGAGTGAAAGCTCATTCAGTGTTTGTCACTTAACACTTATCAGGCTTTATTTGGGAATCTAATGGGACAATATATTTGTTATTTCATTACATCTAGACTATATTTCATGCTTTATTTGCATTCCCATGACAGGAACTGTTGTAATATTAACACTTACCTTTGCATCTATAAATCAAAATCTTCATTCATATGCAACATTCTACAATATTAATTCATGCTGGCGGTCGCACACAGGGGACGATTAACGACTCAATCTTCATAATCAGCGTCCATGCAAAGAAAGGCTGGAAATGAGAGAGACCTCATGCATGTATAACCTTATCACACGCTTGCATGATGTGCTCCACACACCCCGAGGTGACATCAACACAATCATTTCTCTTCCCATTCAGCCTGACCTTCAACCTTCGAACTGTGGGGTTGATCTTGTGACACAGGGGTTGAATGTGTCTAGATCGGTCATGGCTTTAGGCGGAGGGCCTGACGCTGTGTGTGATTAAATAAACAAGGACATTTTTCTGGTCGGCTTTTGAAAAGAGTCACTAGACGCCCACTGGGCCTTTGAGTGGGATCAGGCTCCTCCACACTCTGTGATCAGCTGGCTGTTGCAGGGCAGCGGTCAGACTCTGTGATCGGCTAGAGAGGTCTGAGAATTCTGGCCCACAGGACACAAATCAGAGACTCGGTCAAACACTACAGAAGTTTGGAAAAGACATGGTCTGCATCTGTATATGAACTTGTCCAGTCCTGAGCACAGAAAAACAGCTGGAGTAAGATCAGATTCTTCCATTTGAACTGAAGGGAATTATAAACCAGAAACACAGCTTCATATCTTTAGCTCAAAGATACAATACATTTTTTTTTTTTTGCAAACAGTCATAAAGTCTATGTTCTTTAATAATGTGCATACATATATTAACAAGTATACAGTTTCAAAGTATAAAGATAACTATAAAGATGTAAGCGTCCACAAGAGTGGACAATATCATTTGTTATTCTAGGTGCACGATAGTCTGCTGATTTAAATTCACAAGCTCATTATAACCAGATTGATGCTGATTGGTTGTCAATGTTTGTATCGTACATCAGATGGAAAATAAATTCTGAAAGTGATTCCAACGATATCGTTTCTCTGTGCCTTTATCGTTAAAGCTGTGGTGTTGATTCTGCTATTCTTAAATATTGAGAAAAATTTTTTTTACTATATCTTTATCGTTATCTTTTTAGTTATCGTTCTGGGTGTGAATGAGGCTTAAATCTGCTTTAATATTTCCAAACGCTTTTTTGGTTGTCTGTGACCATGATAAAATAAAATAAATAAACATCAATCTTTTTTTCTCCTTTTGGATGTTGTCGATGGCATTTTATCTCAGTTTCCACTCCTGAAAAGACACAACTCAATAGAAATATGAAAGTAGGCCCTGTTCTACAAGGAGGGAGGGGATTACAGGGAGGAGGAAAAGGAAAGACTAATACATGTCTACATCTATCTTGTTAAGCCCTAATCTGTTTTCACTTGTATGAGACAGCGTCGTCTTTACCTATTTTTCTTTCTTCAGCACATAAAAACGTCCGTAATAGGATTTCCCAAATATTACACCAGGATTATTATAGGCTTCCGGAAGGCTTCTTTGCCTCCGCTTTCGGAGCATCCAAAGGACTAGCATGCTTCATCATTCATAATGCAGCTGAGACACAACGGAAAAGCAATCAGCTCAGAGTTCACATTTCTCGAATCCGTCACTGTAATCTAAGTCATCTGTTGTGCCAACACAATGGGGAAATGCATGCATAATCCATCCTTTAATCGATAGGGGAGGCCAGACGTGCGCTATTAAAGCTACCTCATCAATCATAACATATTTAACCTCTGTAGGCTCAGATTGGGCACCCCTCTCCCCCTCTATCCCAGCATTCCCTGTGATGTTGTTATTCCCACAAACATCATAGCGCCTGGCACAGAGGGCGATGACTGGAAGGCAGTATGGACGTCCCAATGGAGATACTTATGGCTATACGGTGGAACCACAAAAGCCCATTTGCGGTGTCCAGAGCCTTGCCCAATCTGGGCAGGTCAGTGAGGTAAAGACCCCTTCTCGTTCTCCATGCTGTTGTTGCCTGGGGGAGGCACTCAAGAGCTTTAACCCCCTCCCCAAGGAAAGAAGCTCATCAAGCAAGTCAATACTGTCTTTCATCCCTGGATATGAGCCGTCTTAAAACATGTATGAGCCCAGGAGCCATTCTGCCTGCAGGAGACCAAACGAATGACCCGGGACTAAGTGGAAAAGGTTTTACTGGATTAGGGTTAAACATTTCACTCATCGACTAGCATTCCCAATCCCAGCCCAATCAGTCATCTACTTCCCACAACCCGTTCTCACCATTTACTTCTAAACATGCACCCATAAATATTTAAACTTGAAGTGTGGAAATGTTGCACCATTTCAGACACTAAAATGTAATACTAAATTAGGAAAATAAATGTGTTTGCAGTGAAATGGTGCCGTAGAGATTCACTCTCAGATCTGACACAGACCTGGTCTTTCTTTACAGTATCTTAGCAAGCGTTTAAAGCTTCCGCAGGTTTGTTTTAAAACATATACCGGCCATTTCCTTAGGACGTACTTTAGGGCAATGAATCTTTGATGAACTGAAATGGCTTTATCCCTCAAACAGCTGCCAGGGCACGAAGGGCTTTTAGTGTTGCAGAAGTGCGACTAAATGAGTTTCTAGAAATGGACAGATGATGGGAGAGTGGTGTGGATATGGCGGATAAAAAAAGTTGTCTGTGTGGTCCTATGAGGATAATGAACAGGACTGATACAGTATACATTACATGAACACGAATAAGCTACTTGAGCTTTGAGTGCACAAATAATTTTCCAAACTCAAAAAGGTGAGAAGGGTTGTCCGGGGTACAGTTCATGTGACTTTAATCCAGTCGTGTCAAAACTACAAAGTAAAAATGGATGTGTTTCCAACCAAGCTACCAAGAAAAGTGTGGAAACATCTCAGGATGATCCATTGTCTGCAATATGATGGACAGCAAGCTAATAATGCAGATGCAGACAAGAACCTTCACATATTCGCTCATTGTCTGAATAATGAAATATGGGTGGAAACAAATGAGGGACAAAAAAACAGACGAATACGGAGAAGGAATAAAGGACCAGGCCTAGAGTAATGATGAAACAGACCCCCTGCTTAGCTACGCATTAATCATTAAAATACAAAGGAGCTCTGAGACAGACAGGCAGCAGACGCAGCCTTAACTCCATTTTACACGCACTCTTCTGAGCACTCATTTTGTTTCTCACTTTCTATTGGACCCTCTTTCCCTCTCTCTTTGTAACTCCTTGAGAATGATCAGTGTTCTGCCTTCTCTCCTTAAGTGCCACCATTACAGCATGCCTTTATAGCTTTTACTGCATTGATTGATCAAATCAATACGTCATCCTCAGTGCTGCTTTGGAGACAATACATTAAGAGCTTCTTACAGAGGTGTTTCAAAAGTAATACAGCCATTTTCAGGGCATACAAATTGGTGGCAAAGCAGAAGTCAGTGTCTGATCATCTCCATTTCGATTGTTTTTGTGGTTGAGCAATCGCTCTGTCTGTGTTATATAAGTATTTGTGTTTATAATATATTGCATAGAGTCTGCATGAGATTTGCATTATCGCCACTTCATACCTTTCCCAGCGTGCCTTTCCAATGAGCCCCACTAAGACTGATTGCAATCTATTGGCTGCAAAAACATCATGCAATACATCTTACAGTGCTGTAGCATTCTGCAACCACATGTACTGGGATCATAATCTCTGATAAGAAAATAAATATCGATTTCACTTTTATACACCGTTTACAACCACAGTGGGAAATGCAGGAGAGACTTGGTTCTCTATTCATTCTGAGATGACTAACCACAAGTATGTTAGGGAGTTATATGGTGCCGATGTACTGTAGTATTCTACAAACTAGGACTGGATATCTTTTATAAACTGCATCTTGACACTAAACATTGCAATGTGCCATAATATTATAACTGAACCAGCACTGAAACTTCACCAAATGTGGATATCAAATTGGAAACAATTTTCCAATTCTCAAATATTTGCACCATAAGACTGTAATGAGAAACATTGTTTTGGAGTTGCACTGCAATTATCCATTTACTGTACTGTAAGTGTGTGCATGTTTGTATAATTTTTAAAAGAAATTAAAAACTAAATTTCCAAGAATGGTTTTCTTGGGGAAAAAAAGTGGATACAATTTCAAAAATATGGGTTGTAATAATTAAAATATCTGTTTTCTATTTTAATAATTGCAATTTATTTATGTCATGACAAAGATGAATAGCTGAATCTTCAGTAGTCAATAATGTATTTTACTTTATGATTCAATAGACACTTTCCTACAGACACAAATGCAGTCATGGTTCTCTATCTCTCTTTTCTGTCTTTCTTTTCATCGCACACAAACATGTTGTACAAGTTCAAAGCACAGCTTCTACACTTACAAGTCAGTGCAGACCTTGCACTTTCAGCAGATCAATGATCCCTCGTGGCTCATTTAATACCTCTCCCACAATCAGTCTTTCTTAGCCTCTCTTGCTTCCGAACTTCTCCCCTCTCCCAACATATTATCTCCCACTGCAGCATTTTACCTTTCCCTCCACCTTTCCTCTGTCTGTGTGCTGACTCAGGTCTGCGTGGGGTCAGATGCTGATGGTGGTCATCAGTAGCATGGTACCCCTGAAACGACTGCACCCCCAAACATCTGCTCCTCGTGAAAAGGAGGGGGCTCGATGATTGATGAACTTGTAAAAAAGGCCCGAGGTCAGTGATGTATGAAATCTCATCACTTATTCATACGAAAGGGAGCAAAATGAGACAGGATGAGAAGGCTTCGTCTCGCAAATAAGAACCCGAAGAGCGAGGCGGCGGGACTCCACCCTTGAGCATTTTTCTTAAACAAGCCCCTGCATCAGAGCCCTCTTCAGAGCCATTAAAACCCATTAAAACTGAATGGCATGCACAAACGCTTAGACAAACCATTTATGCAAGGGAAGAATAGCACAAGCAATTGACAAGCTTGTCATGTCATTGAAACGACTGCACTTTGGAGTAATCTGGCGGACCCATTCAAAGGTTTTTAGCAGACATTTTGCACATGCATTCACACACTCTTTGCTTGTTGAGATGCAACAAAGGAGTGGCCTCTGTTTTTCTCTTTCCCATTTACAGGTTGAATTAGGATTCAGAGATAGGCCGTTCGACCCGTTGTGGGTGCTGAGTGGGGCTCACTCACGCATGGTTGCGATATTAGTGTGTGTGTGTTCTGTAGCTCACAGTGGAGATGAGATGTCTCTGATCCAGAAGGAAACAGATCCAACACTCCCTAACAAAAGCAGGAAAAAATTCAACACACCCACTTCACGTCACACATATTTAAAAAGAAAAAGAGAAAAATCGGGGACGGGAAGACGAAGCTGGCAGGAAATAATGAGCAGTGTATATTCAAAGACAGATTAAACAAATGTTGGCTGCTTAGTTGTAATTAAACATTGTGCATAGTGGCGTTCCAGCAAATAAAACACTGGCTCAGGCTCCGCTCTTCCTTTCAGTAGGGCCGCAGGTGGCGAAATTGGCAGTAATTGTTCTAATTGTTGGCAGTGCTTCCAGCTTAAGATATGTAGCTCTGTTCAATCAGCTGGGCAACTGGGAAAGAAACGGGATGGAGAGACTGAGAGGAGCCGGGCATGTGTGGAATGGAGGGATGAAAAGATACAGAAGGGAGGAAAGACGCAAAAATTCTGTCCAAGTGTTTACTGGAGGCCAAAAGAATTTCCCTGGCTAGCCACTAAACTAGAACAAGGGGACTGTCTAGAGATGGAACGATTTCTACTGCGCTATTATTGAATTGTTTGAACAAATGCATCAGGTGGGCACATCTCACCCACAATTTCCTATTTTGAGGATAAATTCAGACATTCAGAATTTTATTTTTTTTATTCCCATTTTAAAGGGATATATTTGGCAGCAAAAAAGATCTATTGTCTATTGTTAGACAAATCAAATTGCTTTTCAATGTAACAAATCCACACAATCCAAATTGAACCTGCTAAAACAATCCCTACTGAAATGACTGAACAAATTTGCTGAACAAGTTAATAAATGAACAATATTATTAATATATATACCGCAGTAGTAAGAATTAAATATTTTGGTATTGTAATAATGAGTAATGGAGCACAAACATGCTCAGCTATCATAATTATAATTTTTTTTACCATGATAAACATAGCTATGTTCCTAAAGATAATCAAAAAAAAAATAATATTTCAACAAAAGGGTGACTTTTCTTTTCATTTTCATTTTAGAAGATTTGAGACATTCACCCATGCTCACCTCTGGGTCTGTGATGGTAAAGAAAGAGAGGAAGGAAAAAGAAAGAGTGAAAGTTAAAAGCACTCATTGCATCAGACACAGCTCGAGTCAGTTCCGTCATACTCCCCAGCCTGATGCAGCAGTCATTAGAGACTAACACATCATGTTGCCCATGGCAAACAGTGGATGCCAAGTAAGCTATGCTGCATGTGTGAGTGTGTGTGGTGTAATACCTAATGTTTTTTCTTTCCCACAAGACTGAGAATGAGTCTGGGATGACGCAGCACCTGCTAGGTGTGAACAGATGACATACGCTATGATATCATCAACAAGGGACTCCACAGACGTAAATCGAAACAAAACGTCCAACGATAGTTATTTACTGAGAAACTTCTCCACCGCGCAATTCTGCAGACAGGAGGAGAGGCTCCAGGCGAAGGTTTGTCAGGAATCTGTCACGACTATCTCCCAGGCTACACCTGTACACCGCATGTTTCTGTCCGTCCCTGCGTGCCAGTCTCCACAGAGACAAGCATGAAGTGTGTAGAATGGCATGCTGGGATTTGTGTGCTACTATGAATTCCTGACAGTTGTGTTTGTGTGCGAAGTGCCATGTTATCCCTCAGAACTGCTGATAAAGGGGTTGAGCAGTGTGTATCTGTGACTGAGCTAAAGGCAGGAGAGAGGAACTTCTCTATTCTGAACGAGTGCTATTGCCATGGAAACAGGGGCAGTAGAAAGTAAGTTCAAGGTTAAGAAACTTGTTTTCCTTCGGTCTTTACACAGATCTTGTTAGTCTGCAATGAACCAAGTTGAAAAATGGTAATACCCCGTGCAGCTGAAATCTGGGCATTTCTTTTGGCTGGATCGGTGCTATTTTTTATAAGGAATGACCTATTTAAATAGTCCAGGAATGCACTGCTCCACCTGTGTACCGTGCTGGAAGAAAGAGACAGAAGACAAGGAACGGGGAGAGACCTGCTGGTCTCAGGTGTAAAGGTGACGCAGGTGAAAGCCACGCTCTATTGACCTCACTGGTGCTTTCAGCCATGCAGGTGCAGTATGAGCTTACTTAGAACACTGAACTTGCAATTTAATTAAAAAAGGCTAAATATTAAACCCTGTTTAATGACTCTTGCTTAATTTAATTATTCAGAAATGCTCATATTTTACAGCTTCATGTATTTAATGGAGGATTCATAGACTTTGCTACAACCATTCATAATCTAAAATTCATTATTAGCTTAAAGACTCCAATGCAACTAAGTCGATTTCAAATGTGAATCAGATGAATTATGTATATGTACAAGGCTCATATAATCAGTTCGCTTTTGAGCAGTTCTACAAAAATGCGTTTATGCACCCGTTCATTTACATCATGTTAATTTCCCCTATGCAAAATTAAATAAACTTCGTAAAACTTCATATATGTGATTTGGATTTGATGAAACCTGACAGTGTTTACAGGAAAACACATGTTCCTGTAAAGCGCATTTGCATTCCTTTAATTTCCAATCCTGCATGTTCCAGCTCTCACTGTACAACCCAACACTCTGTCTATTCCGCCCCAGTGAGCTTGATGGTGTAATTTGTTATTTGTTGGGCTGTTTTTCTGGTTCTCTGCTGTTGACAACCCTGAATAATTCAAATCAACTGAGCAAAGTTGTTTATTTGTGGAGGTGACTCTCTCCCCCACCCCTCCTTCTGTTCTCTCTTCCCCCTTCTCTTTTTTCCTCCCTCTTTCTCCATCGCTCTCACGAGTGTCGAGAAAAAATCCCTCCCCTCTCTGATTCAGGTGCAGCGGCTGTTATAAAGAGCAACAAACACAGTCTCTCTCTCTGTCGTCTGTGCTCCAGTAAGATGGCTTCCAGCTAAGACACAACAGCTCATTTCTCACTCATACAGTTCAGCTGAGCAGATTCGTAGCGCGCAGCTGCGTTCAACATAATGCATTGAGAACCATTATGACAAGCTTCCACACACACACCAGCTGAGTTTTTGACATGAAGACTGCAGTCAAATATATATCAAATATAGCAACCAAATCTATACTTATGATTGAAGTAAAAAATAAATGAAATAAAATAACTTTAAATATATACTCCTGGACCTAGTGTGCAGAATTCATCAGTGCACGTCATTTCAGATATATATTTCATGTAAATTCATTAATGCACATAATTTCAAATACGAATTTAATGTATATCTTTGTAATCTTTTATAAAAATAAAGAGTAATATTAAAAAATAAAAGTTTTTGAAAGAAGTCTTTTTTGCGCACTAATACTGCATTCATTTACTAGTATTATCAATGTTAAAAACAGTTAAGCTCTTTAATATTTTTGTGGAAATCATGATATATATTTTTCAGGATTCTCTGATAACATAAAGTTCAAAAGAACAGCATAAAAAAACATTATTACAATTATTAAAAAAAAAATCACATCTGAAACGACTTTCCCCTTAAGTTAATGCTATAAAATGAGTAAAGTAAAATGAATTGCCAATGGCATTTCTTGTATAATATATGAAAACATCATCTTGTAACATACCACAGTTTCCTTAAACAGCGTTCTTGTTTAACTAAATTAAGGATTGCCAACAAGAAGCTGAATGACAAAGCTACATGAGGTCATCTCGGATGCTGGTGTTTAATCATCCAGACTCATTCATCCCTTCATCTCCTCTCGTGCAGGTAGGTCCCTGGGCCCTGGGGCAGATCTAATGGCCTGGGTACGGCAGGGGGGGCAGGGGGCCACATGTCTGGGAGGATGTACTGGGTCACTGGGCTAAAGAGTCTCAGCACCGGCACCAAAGGCTCACTGCAGAGTTCAGAACCAGTCAAAGAAATGAGGATGCATGAAAAGAGATGGAGATAAGCAACTAGTGCTTAACTGATTTGAGATTTTCATTAACGGATGCTGGTATATCAGGTTGGCCAATGGATAATTTAATGCTTATTGTAATTAAAGCAAATGATATGTAAAACAAATCGTTGACATATGAACCCTTAACACAATATTTACTCAAATTACTAAAAAACTGAATACAGAAATGGTTTACTATCCAATGACAGGGTAATAATTGTATTACCAGATTGAACTTTATGTCTTCACTCTACCATCCAATCAAATGATAGAAAAGCACATGCATTGTTATAGGGTTAATTGTCACTCTCACCCAAGACTAACATCTAACATCTGTCTGATGTTGAATTAACACCTGTGCTTACCATTTGGCAAGGCAACGTTGGCATGCTGGCATTCACTCAAGGACATCAAGGGGTTAAAGAGAAGAGATGCATACACAAACACACAGCCTTCCCAATTAGCTGTAGGCATGAGCATCAGTGCTAGTGAAACATTTAATAAGGTATCAAGTTTCCACGCCGATCAGAAGCAGATGATATCAGTGTGTTTACGCCAGGCTTTCACAGGGCTGCCAGACGTGTCAAGACCCACGGGCAAATTGATTTATTACATTACGCCGTTCCAGCGTGCAAAGCGCTGTATGAAGGCCTCGTCGATGAAATTGTTTATAGACATTTCTACCCAAATAAAGCAAAACCCACTTGTTCAGTAGAGCGTGAACTATTAAGACAACATGATTTCTCTAAGGCTCAATAAATGCCAAGAAGCGTTTTACCTAAAATTACTCATTGATCTCTGAAACTTCAGTTTAAACTTTCTTGGACGCAGGAAACAAAATGGCTTCAGTGTAGAAAAAAAATGTAGGGATAAAAGGGAAAGGGTTTCAGATTAGTCCACAAAAGCAGATCAGTTACTTGGGTGTTAGACATCTACACAACAACAAACTCAGAATCATCCCACTTAAATCCTGTTGCATGAACTCGGGTAAACACAGAGATTCCCTGAGAGGCTGAATTGGCTGACTGCAGGTACACACAGCACTCTTGGGGAGGGAGAGATGTCTAAACAAGACTCACAACAGGACAGTACAATCCAGTCCAATTAGAGAGCCACAGTTGCACCCCTGTAAAACAGGTTTAACAAAACCCCCACTGACAATTTCATGTAGAATTGCATTTAAAGTGAGGTAATATTTTATATAGTGATAGAGCCCGAGCGATATATCATTTTGACGATTTTATCAGCAGATATGAGCCTGTCGCAGATATCGGTATCAGCAAATTATGGCACTGATATGCCACTGATATGAATGTTTTTTTTTTTACAGAACATAAAATGCATATAAATGGTGTAATCATGTATTTTGTTCAGCAGAGCATGCTCCATTGTTTGCTACTGTCGAAGTGGATGAAACGCTTTAAAGCTTAAGTGTATGGAATACCATTGACATTTTTAATGGCCATATCTCCGTAACGGCACAGCGGATCCGCACCAAATTCGGGGATCCCTTCAGCTCGTGTGGAGGGCGGCATTAGGGCTTCTCGGGCTGAAGGGACTCCCCGAATTTGGTGATGATTGGCCGCCGTGTTTGCTAGAGAGTTACACCAGCCAACACTTTCCCTTCAGTAAGTAGGTTTCTTGTTCAGGCAGCATCAATCAAGTGTTGCCTTACTCGACCGTGCCCTGTGCCCTGCGAGGTGGACTTTACTTGATATTATGCCATGTTTCCAGTTCCAAAAGAATGTACCCGTTACATTCCAAGGGCATTAACGTGAGACGTGAATTTAAATTTTATTTATTTACAGATATTATTTTACGGTATATTATGTCACACTTGTGAAGACAGTAGCGCAAATCTGCAAATGAATGTTCCGAAAGTGAAATAAACTCAAACAGAATAAAGTTGAGTTGAATTGAAATAAACTTGAATAAACTTCCACTTTATTGTTCAGTGCAATGATTTCAGACTCATTTGGGATAATAAAGTTTATTGTTAAATTGTTAATTGCCCTGCCCCCATTACATATCTTTGTCATGTCATTATAAGTGTTTGATCACTACATTAAAGTGATCATTGCAAAAATGTATTTATGTATATATTTTCTGTTTATGTATATACACTGTATCCTATAATTAGTACCAGTCAAAAGTTTGGACATGCAAATGGGGAAGTGTCCAAACTTTTGACTGGTATTGTACTATAATATACAAGAATATTGGCTGATATATATCGACATCAGCCTTTTTTTACTTCCTAATATCGGTATCAGGCCCCAATTTTATAAATTCAATTACTGTCATTCATAATGCCTAACTAATAGGGAGTGGAAATAGCTAATAAGCCTATAGGCCGCAAAAATCTGAAAAAAAAGTCCAGCAAAAATCACTTGGTTCTTCAAGAATGTGTCACTGTGTAATGTCTCCAGTGGTCGAACGATATTAAGATTGCATGTAAGTGCGAATCATGGTGCATGACTGCAGTGAAGATGCAGATCACAGAGCCTTTGTGGTGCAGAGACATGAGACAGCATTACAATACATCACAGAGCTCGCTCTCTTTCTCCACTATTCCTTTTCTGCAGATCTTTATGTTTTATCATTTTTCTTTCTCTCTTCTCTCTCCATCCGAGTCTCTTTCTCTCTCTCCATAAATGGTCAGTTTTAGGCAGTGAACAAGTGCAGTTGAACAGAGAGGAGATGAATGTCTGGCTGTGTTTGTCCAGCCGGCCTGAGTTACAGTCTTTTAAAACCTGCTGCACTGTCAGAGGAGCTACGGGATAAATCTCAAATCAGACACCAGCCCATTGATCAGACCGAGCATGTGTGTATGTGTGTGTTTTCCTGCTGCAGGTTGATGACAATGCTAGTGGAGGCAAACGCCATGTTCTCCAGAGAGACTGTGGGAGAGGAAAACCCCCTCAGGAGAACTCCCAGCTCCCTCATATTCCACAACACGCAGTCCCTGCTGAAACCCCGTAACCTGGAGTCAACCCCACATGCACTACTGTAACTTAGTTTAAGGGTAGGTAAATGTAAATTTTAGTGGAAAGATTTGGATATGTCTATTGTGTTTCCATCCAAAGTTCCCAGGTGAAGGAGCAAGCCTAGACATGGCACGGAATAACACACATGTGCACATACACACGCGCACTCATGGGTATTTAGTCCACACGTCATCAGGGTGACCGCAGAAGGAAACTTACTGCCTCCATAGGGTGAAAGGGCTCTCCTGATCTGATATGTTTCAAACCCACACATACGTACGAACTCAAACCCATTTACAAATATAAATCGCCAATGTCGAACCTACTTGACAACTTGACAAACAAATCAAATAACCAAAACATTACTCACCCTCATATTTTTCCAAACCTTTTGTTTTTACATGGTTTGAAGAAAATGAATGATGCATATCAATTAATACACAATACATTTTTATTCCGGAAGTTTTCTTACTGGCCAATAATCAATTGTGAGCAATAATAATAGTGATGCTTGCCTTATGAAGCACAAATAAATATATATAACGGCTAGCCTCACCTAAGTCCAACGATGGAGGAGGAAGAACAAAGAGAAAGAGAAAATGAGGTAGAAAGAGACTGGCAGGTGAGACTGAAGGAGAGACAGGTGCATAAACAAACAAAAGCTTCATAAACATTGCCAGAAACACAGACACAAAGAAAGCTGCACACGTGAAAGCCTGCAATGAAACGCAGCAAACCAGAGTGCTATGGTGACAAAGACGTAGCATATGCTTCCAGCGTGTGGCATCTGGAGAAGTCTGGTGCCAAACTCTACAGGTCGCAGAAAACACACACACTCACAGGTCACACCATTTGAGACTCCTCTTCAGGGGACGGCTGATGATGTATATGTGTGTGTGTGTGTGAGCTTAAGGCATCAACAGAATGAAGGACAGTGAAAATAAAAGAGCGTGTACAATGTGATTAAACTGGCATCAGTCCATTAAGATGAAAAGGAAACAAGACTTTGAGCTCTGATGTTTGAGATCAGGTGTGCATGTTGCTATGGCACTAAAAGATGATGGTTTTGGGTTCTGGTTGTTGGTGGTAAAATTTAAACCAAAACAAAATAAAATAAAAAACTTTTTTTTTTTACAATAGACATTGTTCAAAACAGGAAATAGTGAGTTCATCCAAAAATAACTGAATTAATTCCTCCAATTGTAGCTCCAGCATATGAAAACTGAAGCTCCAGCAAGAAAATGTGTAAAAACTGTCGCCAAGATGACAGGGTGGGTGGTTGCTGAGGAGATCCGCATGCTCAGCACTAGTAATAATGATGCTTGCTTTGGTAAACACCACTAATCAGTCTATATGCTATGTGATTGGTCTATAAAGACTTGACAAGCTCAAAGAGAACCAACAATTTCACACTCGCACACACTCAAAAACCCACATATTCACACAGCAAGTGTTTCTGAGGCAAGGTGCCAGACAAACATTGGAGCTGAGATGGAAATAAGACAGAAAGGCAGACAAATTAAGAAACGGAGCGAGGGCGAGAGAAGTGGGAGCACACAGGGCAGAATCAAGCATGATGAAGCTCTTTTACATAAATGATTTGAGGTCGAAAGAATGGCTGTCTCTATTCCTGTCTTTTTCTCATCGTTCTTCCAGCAGGACGGGTACAGTTTGTTCATCTCTCTTCATTAATAAGCACAGGCTGGAAACTATCCAACAGAGCGCAATTATTTAGTGTAGATGATATGAAGGGTGTATGTGTGCACAGGAAGTGTAAGTGTGGATATACTCTCATTTAGCGGCCAACACGAGTTCAAAGCCATTAAAGCGATGCTCGTGTCCTGCACTCTGCTCTCGGGGTAAGATCGTATGCAGCTGCTCAGTCGTATGGTCACCGACCTGCACTTTAGAAGCAGACGCGCACGAGTGTCTGATGTATAGACGTGTGTGTGTGTGTGTGTGTTGAGGAGGTGTGCTAATGCACACATGGGACTGAGGGTAAGTGGCCCGGTGTCGTTCTTGGGTAATGTAATGTCATAAATCTATGACAACACAAGCAGACACATGGCCCAAACAGACTGTCAGCAACACTAGAGGCTGTCATTAAACACACAGACAACTAGCATATGTGAGAACCCGTAAACACATGGCCATACGTCAACCGGCACCTATTTAAAATTCATTCCCATTAGTGTTGAAAGGAACAAAGGAGTTGACGTGCACACAAAGAAAACGCACCCATACGGCTGCATATAAACTTTTTTCCTTCTCTCCTTCTTAGGAAATACTGTAAAAATCTTTTTATGGGAATCCAGACACCAAAACCTTGATCCAAGGAACATTGTCTTGTAACATGAACCATAAAGCCACTTAAAAAACTTTAAACTGATGAAAAAACTTTCAAGAGTGCAAGAGTATACCCATTTTGAGAAAATTTGAGAAAAAGTTCATTATACAGTTGCATAATAAAGATGTTTCAAAATTGATCTCCTCAAGGAACTTTGTCTGACTGGCTTGTGTGCCAAGAAGTCGTCTCTACAGCAAAAAGTTGTGATTTTCTCTCAAATACACTTACCAACTATAAAAAATCTTCGTAGAAGGCACAGAAACTGTGAGGAAAAGTAAAAAAAATACAGTTTTCTTTGCAAGGTCATTGAGCTATTCACAGCATGAACCTCTATGTAGTAGTGTATTGTTTAGTACTGTGGACTGAAAGAGCTGGATTGTTAGGTTACTGATTTGCATGAACGTGCTGTTTTGGGGTGGGGGTTGAGAGTGTCACTTTATCAAAGTGCTGAGTGTCTATCACACACAAATATACACTAACAAAAGAACAACTGACCTATCGGTAAGCCCCGCCCCCTTTAGTTACAGTTGCACCCTCAACTACAAAACAAAGAGAGCTGCTCACTGTCTTACAATATCAGTGTGAAAACCTTGTCACAAAATGTTCTTGAACAATAAGGAATGCCATTCAAGTGGGAATTAAATTTGCCATGGAGGGATATATAAAAGATTTAAAAATAAATATGGTGGGTAACTGGATTCATTTGGAAGCGAGGGTTTACAGATCCCAATGCATATGTGAGAAGCCTCATATTATGTTCGTCAGGATAGCAGATGAAAACATGCAGGATCAACACTGTTCATGTATCGCAGGGAACCATTAAGTTAATTTACATTTAACCATTTCAATATAGAGAGGCACTGAAATGTAGACTTTCGTTTATGTGTTTTTAACCTACACTGTACATGATGTGAGAACAGTCCACTATTTAGGTTTTAACATTAACATGGACTCACTAACTTCAACATTAACTAGTTTTAGCCAGAGATACCTTGCTGAAGCACAAGACGACATTAACGTTCTGCTTGAGCAGACGAAAAGTGTAACTTAATGAGAGTATGACAACCAGAAAATGAACGTTTTTGTCTTTGTTGGGTTTAGAGTTGAATGCTTAGAGACATTTTGCTCCATTTCGTTTGGGTTTAAGAAATGTAATCAAATAAATTCCATTGCCCATCCTCTCAGGATACCTGGAATCAGTGTTACAAGTAGCCCAGGAACATTGTTTTTCCATTTTTGCAGCATAAACACCATCAAAATGATGTAAGTTTCAGATCTTCCAGTGTTTCTCTATGGTGCTGAAACCTAAAGATGTCGGAGTTCTGCTCCACGTGCAACTGATACTTGGCTGCCATTGGCTAATCTGCATTAGAGGGGAGGGGCTTACCGATAGGTCAATTACAACAGAGCACATCGGGTTTTAAAAAAAAACAGCTGTCTTCTGGATCGACAGCGACAACCTTTTCAAACAGACGGCTGACACTTCTTCTAGACACATGCCACTTCCTGTCTGTTTCTGTGGACGCCTACTGTAATCTCTCTATCATGGAGAACAGCTTTCCCCAAAATTACTCTCCAAAAAGTGACACTTTGAGGGTGTCGCTTTAAAAAACTCTTGGCTGAGAGCCTTGCGCTTCAATGTCCAAGCAAGAACCAAAAAAAAAACGATGGCGAGAAAGTCTACCCTTTTCGAAGCGTCACCTCTCAAGACAAAAAAGTAGGAATGATTCAGCTCTGGCTTGCTCCGTTTCTTGCTCTTTTTTTCAGTCTCTCCTTCTCGTTTCACACCCAGCAACAATGGAGGGGGAAAACAATGCAAAGAAAGGCCACAGTCCATCTCCCAGCAGTACATTTCTCTTAAGCATTTCGGCTGAACTGCCTCATATTGCTTATTATTGTGAAATAGAAAAACAACGTGAGAGAGACAAAGAATACTGGCCGCAAATTTCCATCTAAAATCACACTGGTCTTGAGCCAGGATTTGTTCATTTCTTGTGGAACGATTTTGTATTTCAACTGACTTCAGACCTGAACAATGAAAAAACTGAACATGTACCATAACATTTCCACAAATAAATACTGCACGTCACGGGCCTTGTTTTCAGTTCTTATGAGTTTTCACAATGTCATTTGATTCAGATGCTGAATCAAATGCCATATCAAATGATCCAAATTTACCAAGTTATTCAGCATCTGATTCAGCCATCGCAAGCTAAAAATGTGTAGAACAGTTCCAGATTGAGCATCCGCTAAAACAATATCAAAACAGTGGGAGAAGAGAGTGGGGGTGTTCTGCAGGCGAAGAATATATTTAATATATTCTCTCCCCTTCAACTGTCTAACTCAGTCTGGCAGTCTGATCATCACACGCATGTATATTTAATCCAGACATTTTGCCAGACAAGAGTCACAGAACACTGTTAACCCTCTAGCCTGCAGCAGCGTCTCTCTCCAGAGGATTTTCCAGAACCAATGTCACAGTGGGCTAAAGAAAACACATGTGGACCTTCTTATAATATACACAGGCATGAAAACATCAACTGATGTAATAAGTTTGCCTGATTTGAATCTGATTCTTGATATTCATATCCGCAGCTGCACGGCACTTGAGCTGTCGGGGTGAGATCAGGACCCCAGCCCCACTCCTGCTGTTAAAAGAGCAACACTATTGCACTAGCCCACTCGCACACTTAACACATCAAAGAGCAGACCACCGCCTTCAGCTTTACAAGATCTGCCCTCATCCTTCCTTCTTTTCTTTCCATACTTTTTTTTAATGAACTAAGCAAAACTGCAGCTGAACTTGACAGCCAGTGATCAACATGCATTTTCATTGTTGTGTATGTAAAAGAGCAGCTTTGACATTTTGACACTTCTTTCAGAAACGGCTTTTGTGTTCCACATGAAAAATGTCTTACACTGAGCTGCATGGTGCTGGGTAAGTGACACCAAATTCATTTTGAAGCAAATGATCTGTGAAAAGCACAGACTGACCAAATTTAGACATGTGAATGTGTAATTTCTCTCGATTTCTGTCACAGAGTTTTAGTCTTGGCTTGGGTGAAAAATGTTCACTTGGCTCGAAAATCTGAGAGGGCAGTTTTTAATGGGCACGAAGCTTCTGGTAGAGATTTATTGAATACCATGCCAAAATATGCGTGTTTTTGAAGTAGCTCTAAAGAAATAATCTCTGCATTTCTGTTTCTTTCTCCTCTCAGGTCAGATGAGTGACATAAGGCCCGATGTGATCTTTTATTGACCATCCTGGGAGATTAATCTGTGCGCCAGTGGTGTCAGGTTCGGCCCATATGCAGAATGATCCCACAGGACGTGTGTTAAACCAGTCATTAGCTTCATTTCAATATACTTCTGAAAGCTCTAGGAGATCCAGACGCTAAGACCGAATCTCTTTTGATATCTGCCCTCCAAAAAGAGGAGCGTCGCACCCCTCTGTGCGAGAAGTCGCCTTCGTTAAAAAGGGGGGAACTGAAAGTTGGCAGGCAGCTGAAGGGGTAATTAAGGGAGGGACGCACGTGTCTCGCCTTGAGAGGTCCCCGGCGAGACACGACTCAATCAAAAGCCAGCTGCAGGTATAAGGAGCTCCTCAGATCCTACTACTGTGTTTAAGTGCAAAGGGTTGATGAGCGTGTGTTTATGTTAATACAGATAACGCTCCAGAAACCAGGGTACAGCTGTACCTTCAACCAAACTCATTAATTATTATGACACATCAAAACGTGATTAATATTTTGGCACGTGTGCGATTCATATCGCACCCAGACACGCATGCGAATGGTGCCCTGGTGAATTGCACAATAATGATGCCACACTTGTGCACCATGGAATAAGGAAAATGACACCAGCGTGTTGATGTGTGTGTGTGTCTTGATGTGTATAATTGGAGGAATCTATTGCCCACAGGCGGAAGCCACAAAGGCTAGTCGCAGTGAGGCGGTGTGTTTGGGGAGTGGGCATCTATCCAGAACAGCTGTCCGGATTACGGTTTAATAAAAAAACACTTCACAATGCCCAGCTTCAACCCCCACTGACACACACCCCATGACACCCCCATAATACACTGACTCTGATGTCGTCCCGTTGCCCGCGGGGGGCTGCACCCGGATCCCTTGCCTTATTCCCGGATTCTGCTCTGTGCAGCCTGCAGCGAGAGGCAGGCTGAGGAGGGGCCACCATCTCTCCCCATTCATTTGGGCTCATTGCAGGCTTCCGAAAAGAGTCATGGGGAGACTTTCATCTTCTGAAAGGAAAGAGCCTGTGAGATCAAGATGGTGAAAGAAGGTAGACAATGGGGGGACGGGGTAGGAAATAAACACTTTCTATGTAGCCTGTGTACGTATTGAACACATAATACCTTATATTGAGTTGTATGTTCTAGTAAACAAAAGTAACTGTAGATTTAATACCCACCTTTTCATAATTTGTATAATGCTTTAACACAGCATGGTCAAAAGAAGGTGCAATTATGAATAGTTAGCACTGAAACTGATAAATCAATTAATACATTTTAGAAATTTTGGAAGAAAATATTAAACAATTTCATACCAATCACTGCCAAGGTACAAGTGTATGATTTAACAAATGTGGCAATAAAATAAATATTCACTTTTTAAGCACAGAAATGAACAAAAATACCAACATTATGTCAAGTATGGATAACCCAAATCCAACTTTGAATTGAATGTGACATTATAACTATCTACAACTGTAATGATATAATGGGTTACAATGTGAATTTTAATGCATTTTTATATACACAGGTTAAAAAAGGAAGTGTTATCAAATAAAATGCCTGAGGGAGGATTTATATCATCCCCAAATCATTAAAGCAGCTAATAAAAGTCTTTCCTGCTCCTGAGCGTGCTTATCTGGAGGAGGGTATTGGATGGTGCTGTTGTCTTAACAGATAGACGCAAAACATTGGCACAGGAACTGGTCTTAGTATCTTGTGTGTGAGAGGAGAGATGCTGCGCTATCTGATGGAGGGGCAGGTTCTATCATCCTTCCATCAGCGGCACTCAGAGCCTATCGTCCCCACTCGCTGAAATGGAGGAGAGATTAAAAATAGAGCCTTATTCTTCACTCGCAATTCAATTTCTGTCTTCGCTGTATGACAGTTTTCCCAATGCTGTCTCTCTCTCTCAACTTCAGACCCATACTTAAAAATAAACCTATAGGCCAGGACTGGAGTTTGACTTCGATTTGGGGAAATTTTCCCTCGTGATTATCATGTTTTTCTAGCTAACATGGTTCAAAGCTTGTTTTGCATCAATAAATTAAAGTCCCCTAAAGGCCACACATGTTGCTGTATGTAGCCAATATGTCAACATCACTGGTTTGTAGCTGTATTCATTAACGGAAAGCAATTTATAATTCATGTGTGTAATAATAATCAAGTATTCAAACAGGGGCTAGAGTATCAGTAAAAGCATAGTAATAAACAGGCTCATTTATGATACTAATTTCCTGGTGTTTGCGGGTGTGAGAGATCACAGTTCTGCTGTAGTGGTCAGCTGGGATATGTCAAGCATTAATCATGGAAATGGGAAATAGACTTGTTATTGCACAGATATGCACTTCATCATTCATCGCCTTTTTAGGTTTAGGGTGTCATAATTTATACATCATAAATGTGCTTTTTTCTCTACCATAACAAATACCACTGATAGCCTTCTAATCTTCAAATTGATACAGCAGAGATTCATTGAGATACATTCTAACAGCGAATGTATATGTTGTTTTCATGTCTCACACCATAATTTGATTTGAATTAGTGAGTGAGTGTACGTGGGGAGATTGCAGGAATGGGTCACCCAAAAATAAATCTTTATCAAGTCTTTTCCAATCAATGACAGTAAATGGAATTTCATTTGAGAAAGAGATAGAGAAAGAGAGGAAGATAAACTCCCATTGCCTTTTTCCAAACTCAACATTTAAACTGGTAGATACAGCATTTGAACTACAGTCTGTGAGGGTGCATTGAGGTTGTCTAATACCGCAACAAGCAATCTAGGAGGTATTTTTATTCGATCTTACACTCAGTTAGGGATGATTCTTACAAGAACACATGCTGCCTCCCAAAATGTTAATTATTCAGAGATGCAACGGAGATCTGCATGCGATATCGCAAAGCAAACCCAAACTGTGCATTACAGTAGATGTCACTTCAGAGATGAAAACACTGTAAACCTTTGCACTATTCCTAAACCCTTCATCCTAAATGAGAGATGACAGCAAAGAGAGAGCGAGACAGACAGAAGGAGACAAAGGGAGAGACATCAAAAGAAAAGTGACATACTGATTTTCAAACAAACCACAAGAAGATGAGTCAAACCTTCCCTGTTGTGTGTTTCTATCCCCAGCTCCCCAAAACAAAACACAACAAATGCACTCAAACCAACCCTGGCCAAGAGGCATAGCAGAGGTCACTGGGGCCTGAAGGCTCCATCGAGATTGGGCAGGTGAACAGCACACAGTTTTATCAGAGTAAACTTGATTTTCAAATAATGGAAATTCAGAGCATTGGATAAACAAATAGAAAAATGTGATTAAAGACAGAGTCAAACATGTGAAAGGTCACTACAATCAATGACGGCAGCTGTCCAGGTCTCCCCAAATGCATTGCATAAAGAGGTCAAGGTCAGGCATAGGATCAAGGTCAAAGCTCAAAGTATACAAACAGCTGGTCAATTGGTTTAATGTCTGACCAACATAGTCATCAGTCACATATGCCAGTTTTGTTGACATGTGAAGGAAATTATCTCCCTTTGTATCCTAGACCGCAATTTGTAAAAAAATATATTGTAGTATAAAATATGAGCTAAAAAGTAACAATAGGCTACAAAAATCACAGTGACACCATTAGTCATCATTGATGAAGTGTCTCATGGTCAAACATTGACAACAGACTTTATTTATTGCTACATAAATACTGACATGAGGGCGAGAAGATGACAATATGTTCAGTTTTGGATGAACTTTCCCTTTAAATGAGCTCAGTTTGGTTCATTGATTGATCAAAGTCAAAGGATGCGCTACAAATAACATGACAGAAAACCTCCAGATACTGTGCTTGCTGTTATCAGCCTCAGAAATACAAAATAACAGTCACCCGGCACAGAGATTCAGGGATTTTAGGCTTTGCCGGCAACATAACCCAAGTGAAGGACTATTGTGGGCAGTCTAAGAGATTTTACTCAGCACATAACCTCCGAGCTACACAAAAAGCCATCAGCAAATCATGTCCCTCCGGTTTCTCTTCACTCTCTCCATTACTCTCCCCTTCACACCCACCCATGTCATTTTATTGTCACCATTCAACATCACATCACAGCAAATGACAAAGTTCATAACACACTCCAATTAGAGACACAACCGGGGGCTGTGGGGATGCACAGAGCACTGGCGAGAGAATGGAGAAACGTGTGTGTGTATGGCATTTAAACACCAGCCACGCTGTTTTTCCTTTTGTGTTGTTTTGCACTCCCGCTAATCAGATTCAATATCCATGTTAAACTCAAAATAACAATCCTATTTACACTCACTGCCAGATTAATCAACGTTTCTAACCCTGACCCCTGGTTGGGGGCTGAGATGTCCTTGTTTTGATCAGTGGGGTGTCTCTTTTGAAAGATTTAGGGGGAAATGTGAGGTTTCGTAAACAGTAGGACATCTGGGGAGGTACATTTTTATAGTCTGTCTTCTTTTTACTATCCCGTGCGTTTCTGCTCCCGGCTTGATCGCATCTCCCCATCACAAAGTGACATTTATTACCTGCACTCAGAGCCACATGTGTTCACCGGTGATCAGTGTGACAAAAAAAAATGTCTCATGTGGATTTCTCCATGAAGGATGCCATTCCATGATGCATTTCATCAGATCTTTAATGTTAAGTCTCTATATGTAGTCTCTCTTCATGTAGTCTAATATTTACAAGCCCCAACCTGCTAAAGGCAATCTTATCTATTTATATAAAGTGAAGTACACACTCAGAAATAAACACAGTTTTGTCTGCTACTGTGCCAAAATTGAACCCCTGCAGCCCCCATGGAGAAAATTACATATCAAAGTATAATAGTAGATGGCTATCAAACACAGTAAAAAAAACAAAAAACAAAACAGGCGCAAGCCATTGTAAGGAATTGAGACTTTGCCCCATAGGGAGTGTTTTTGATTTAATCACGGTCATTTGACGCCTGTTCATTTAGACATTTCCTCATATTTTCCAATCGAAACATTAGTAATATAGACCTGAATTAGCAGCGACGTAATGATGTGGTAGCATGCACGTGTGTGTGTGTCTATAGTCTAAAGTGCAATTGGACTGAATAGTAATACCGCTAATGGAATGGCTGGGAAGGTCACACTATCACCTCTACAGGAGCTCAAAGGGAGAGCATAATCAATACTGTTGGACAGGTGAGAGAGCGAGAGAGAGCGATGTATAAATGGCCTCTCTCTAACAATATGATGTGCTGCATAGTTCACCTCTAAACCTATAAATCAGCAGCTCGTTCAGAAATGAGGTGAGAACAGCTCAAATGTTATGACAGCACGCAGACTGTAACTCTGGACTCCCCTGGGCTAAACAAACGCGTGTTTCTAATATAGCTAAAAGCCAAGCTCTCATGCAGTACACAGGCTAATGGCGGTAAAGTCTGAGGACAGATCTGAGGGTTTTAATGCACATTCTGTGGCACCAATCCACTTAAAACAACATGCCTTTGCTACATAAAGTATACCTGTTCAGGGCTCCAGACTGCGACCATTTTTTCTGCCTGTGTGACTAAATTTTGTGAGCAGTCGCACTGGCACGACCACCGCATTGTTCACCTCATAAGCTCTGCCATTTCTGTTGCATATGAGAAACTTCAAACGGCAAACGAAACTGAAAGCATAACGAAAATGCGCTACTTGTTTGAACTGCGCAGCACTTAGAGAGTAGAGCCTGGTTTATAGTTTCCACTTCATCAGGAGCATGCAGTAAATATTATGCTAATATTGAGGAAATGATGGATAGTTTTCAAGCTAAAGTAAAAGACCGCATCTTAAACCAAAGAAGGTGAACATGTTTGTATTCTTGTGGAAAAAAACGAAACAATAAAAAAAATTATTTGCACCATCACCGACAGCAAGCTTAGTTTTACTTTTCTTTTCGTTTACATTTTAAAAAGCTTGTTACCTTTGCTGTTTACCTCACGTTATGCTATGGAAGCTCTCTTTTATTTATTTTTAATTTATTAGTTGGTATATAATACAGCATGTGGTGTAGCCTATGCCATGCCTTATATTATTCGTTTTTGTTAATAAATGTTTTGTAAGCTACTTTGTCATTGTATCTTACTGTTTATTGTTGTTGTGCTTTTTTAATTAAGAATAACAAAGAATGCATCTCTTGTTTTAGTCTTAAAAAGTGAAATATGTATAGATGTAAGCAAATCAGACAATTATCTTTTCAAAATTTGACAAGAAGATCACAAATTGGAACACGAAAGCATCCGAAGAATGGCTTATAACACAGCAATGCAATAAATAAAATAAAAAAATAAAATAAAATAACCTTGCTTGTTTTGTGTGCCATTTGGGACATTCATGGTAGCTTACTGTGCAACAGAAAGCTCCTGACATCCGAGAGAGTGGCTGTGTGTATGGAGAATGGCCTATCAGCTGAGAGAAAGAGAGAGAGAGATTACTAGCACTCAGAGATAAGAGACAAGAGAGAGTCCCTCTCTCTGCAAAATGGCCATTCATTAACCCACGGCCAGGGGAAAACACTGCACACCAAACTCCACAGAAATGGATCGGCCTCATCGATTGTGGCCCGTAGAAGGTGTGGAAACAGATACTTCAGCTGCCGAAACAGAGGATAGCGTTTCATAAAAACACCAGCGCTACACTGCTTTCCAGCCCGTATTGGGTTTCTGCCACACACAGTACAAGCGTAATACTGTTATATGAAAAGACAGGGAGAAAAATATAGTACAAAACCATGTTTCTGAATCAAACCACTGACTGTTACAAGATCTTTTTATTTCAAACAGATGGCTCCACTGCGAAGATTAAGAGCAAATTGGCTGATGTTGAACAAACCTGAAGCTCACTGAGGTAAATTACTAAAATGTTCAGGTTTTGTTTTTACTTAAATATTTTTCAAATCAGTAGAAAGCCCAGGTGGCAAGTAGCCAGTATTCATGAAAACCATCCTGAGGTCAAGTGAGCTGTAAAACACCCGTAGCGAGACCGTTTCCGGCCTGGCAAACCCAAAATAGTCACGCTGGTCTGAGTCTGCGTTTTCCGTGGATCATCGTAATTTCACTCCTCGTTCCTGAATCAATTATGCATGTCCTCCCCTGATAAGAAGAGCGTCAGTGCCAATCCAAGGGGCGAGGGGAAATTGGGGGTCGACGAGTAGGGTCTGCCGTGAAGAGCACTTTGCTAAAACAATAAAAAGAATGGGCATGTGTCTTCTGCTCTGGGCCACGCAGAACAGAGGCTGAGATTAATTAATGACACAACAGGAGCAAGTGTGCAGCGCAGCCCAGAGCCAATAAAGCAATGCTAAACGCTGATAAGTGCTAAGTGAAAGGAGCACTCCAGCTACATTTCAACAGATGCCAATGGGGTAGAGGGTTTTTAAACCTGATATTAGCTTTGAAGTGCAATGAAGAAACAGGTCAAGGTTAGCGTTTAGGCATGAGGTCGTTTTGAGTGAAGCACTCTGAATTTTCCCGCTGTGTCACGCTGTGGGACTTTTTTTTTTCACATGCTACAGAGACTAATTATTCTCTTAAGACAGCCCCCCTTTCACTTCTGCTTCTGTCCTCAAATCTTTTGGCTTAATGCCAATCCCCCCACCACCACCACTCCAAAATGCTCTCTATCTCTTGGTTATTGCCTAATCAACCCAAGAGATTTGGCTGTGTTCCATATGCTAACCTAGAATAGGATTGTAGTAGCCATAAACATATCAATAATGATTATGTGCTGTAGGAATCGAGGTAATAATGAAGTGCTGAGAGGTTTAGAAAAGGTGTAAAAGATCTGAGAGTGTAAAAGGATACAGAGTTCTGCCATGCTACAAGAACCAGCAAGACTCTTCAGGGGAACGCGTGAAGGCCATATATGGTCCATTAGACCTTCTGCAGCAGAATATTACATCAATTCTCAGCTCCCTTACTGGTGTAAACAGAAGGACTTGGTGACAGAGTGAAACATGTGTTTGTGTTAAGAGCCTACCGTATAAAAACAGATGAGGCCTTGCAACAAGTCAGCATGAGGTATAGCCCACTGACGAACAAGTCTACGATGAACGAACGGTTGGTTTGCCAGACGAACAGCTGAGACTAAACAGCTATAATGAATTAACAGAAACCAATTAGAGACAAATCCAATAGAATTGCCCCGGTCCTTCTCTGGTGCTTTGCTCAGCTAACACAGAAAATCTCTTTAAGGAGGGAAAGAGAATACGACATGCCTTCTTTAACTTCACAAAATGCAAAACATTTATGACTAAGCCTAAAATGTTCATTGTCATTTTCAGTGAAAAGATTTGCTCGATTACACAAACTGTCTAAACTAGGACACAAACTCGAGAGAGCAAAATGGCTGTCAGCAGTTTCTTTTGTTAACAGCATAAAAACTCAAAGACTTCAAATATTCTCATCTGAACGCCCTTGAAACTTCATTTCCCATGATGCCTTGTATTTTTCTTTTGGGGGGGGCGGTGAAGCCTCTGTGCTTTATTCAACATTCATATTTCTTTTCATAGAAATGCACAGTAGGACTAACTATTCATTTTTTGACCAGTCTTACTGATGGCCACCTGGATGTAAAGCCATTGTATGTGATCGGTGGCCTAGTAAAAGCCATTGAGTAAAACAACAACAAAAAAATCTTCTCTCAAATGCTCCTTTTTGTTGTCTTTTAATGAAAAGGGCACATCCAACTGCAGAGAACAAGATAACCCAGATCTATCATTGGCTATTATGGCTGAACAAACCGAAGATCAGAACTCTAGTGAGATGTGAGAAGTGGAAAGAGAATGCAATGATCCGTCCACAGAACCTCAAAAATGTGGTCACATTTACTATTTTTGCAGGTGAAATCCACTTATTTTAATAGGAATCCAAGTGTGAAAGATTTCCCCACGCAGTGATCACAGCGGGTTAAAGATGGTCATACAAATTCACCACGTGGACTAAAATAAAGCTGCTTAGTTTGAGAGTGACTTGTCTGAGCTGTGCATCAGACATTGCTACACTATTGACAACAGAACAAACAATACATTTCACAAATGTAACTGCACCTTAATTCTTCAGCCTGGTGAAATACATTGAGTAAATAAGCAGCCGGCTGAATTAAACATTCAAATATCACAGAGAACATGAAAAACGTTTTCCCAGCACTTCTGGCTAATTGATTGTCCAAGGATCTATTGTGCTATTAACCATAGCAATCCCATGTTTAGGAGTCTTTGTGACTCGCTTTTTATTCATTAACATTTCTGGACACACAAGCAACTCTTTTACAGGTTAGGGTCCAATTAATGGAAATTCCCACAATGCATGTACAAAGGATTATATGATCTTCATGATTTCCTATTTCTGTATACCCTAAGGAAAGTTACAAGCAACATACACTTTTATACAGCATGATGAATTCATGTGCAGTCAAACGCAGGGCACAAACTCTAATGAGCAGCCCATCTCATGTATCGCTCATCCACTGGTATAGAAAGTGTTTCTCTGAAAGCTCTGTAATTACCATTCCATGAGCGTAGTGAAAAGCCCCATAATCCTTTGGGAGAGACGGTGTAGCCGAGATAAAAATCCACTTATTAAGGTTTGGGTGATGGTTCTGTCGGCAGGGGAAGAAGGGATGAGAAAAAGGAAGGAATGAAGGAAATGAGTGCTGAGAGTCCTAATTTCTGCATCAGTTTGTACATCTTCTTGCTATAGTGCATGTTAAAATGTACTTACGGAAGTGCAATGGTTTCTGTGTAACCGTTTTCATATGCAAATTATATTTATCCTACAAACAGTGGCAAACTGAGGGGAAAGTAAGTAAGGAGTTCTATATCAGCAGACACACTCACTCGCTGTGCACCTTTTCTAGGTTGTTCCTGCCTTGTATTGTCAAGGGAACAAAATAAGTGACCCAGTTGTGAGGAAGCCCATTTTCCTGCTTCCACAGCAGAGAGTCGCACCGGTCACCTCTTGAGACCAGAGGAAGTGCTGTGATTGGCTAATGTAAGCTCACCTGCAATATGTCCTCTACTGTTACAGTGACATGTGAAGACCAAGGCTCATAAATCAGAGAAAGCGAGGAGGAGGAGGACGAGAGGGAGAGAGAGAAAGGAAAAAGAAATGAAGATAAAGGAACAAAGGAAAAAGATAAAGAGCTGGCTCTGCGGTTAAGCAGGACAGCAGATATTTCTCTGTCGCAATGCTAACACAACACATTCAATGACGTTCATAATTTATGCATTACGGATTCAAGGAACGCAAATCAGCTGAACAAAGGAGGCCTCGCATATTGAGAGTTACGTAACTGTTAAGTGGAATGTTCAAAGTAACATAAACTCTGGGGACAAAGCAATAAATTGTGCTTGTGTAAAGTCCACATCCTTGTGGAGCCTATTTGGGGATTTTATTGCATGTTTAAATGACAGGTGTATGATGAATGAAAAAAAAAAAAACGAGTGTAAAAATGTCGACATATTTAAACCCCTCTACTCAAACTCTTTATGCTGGTTCTGCTTTCAACTATTAAACAACTGCTCTCAACCGTCGCCCTCGCACACAAAGACGTTTTGAAGACTAATTAAAACAATGGAAGTTTGGAGATGCCGAACGAATATGAATAACCTTTCGCCACACTATTTAATTAAAGATCAACTTTGGTTTTAATTAAACGTTTGAAAGAGAACGTTCACAGTCTGTTACACAGAGTAATTAACGTAGAATCAAGGAGTTCCTATCTGGCTGAAAGGAGTGGCACCTCGGCATGTCTGATTCTAATCATTCCCTCAACATCTTACACACTTACTGCTTCCGGAGGCTTAAGAACATGTTGACAAACTCTGTCACTCGCGCACACAGTTGATTGGACATCGGCTGTGCATGGATCACATCAAACCAAGTTGATTAAACCGAACAGTGGTATCTTTTGAACATGAGGCATGAGCTTGGTATGGTTGTCTGCTCACAGAGTAATACACTTTACAAGACATTACGGAGTACAAACAAAATAAAGAGATTGAAATTCTAAGCCTGTTTGGACAGTCCTTATGCAATCGGTGAACGTGACCGGCAGGAGTGATTATGGTGGCGATTTATGGAAAATTACACTTCCACTGGTGATTTATGGGTTTCATGCAATGCACTAAACTTGATCATCCATTTCTGATATGACAAATTATCAGTATGTAAAATAAGCCATGATTATCAACTTCTTAAAGGGATAGTTCACCCTAAATACGTAACTTCTGTCATCACATTTTTTTGTGGGACATGAGGGTGGGTAAATAAAGTAGATTTTGACAGATGTCTCAGCGTTTTCGTGTTAAAAAGTCAATGTTATCAAGTGTTGTTTTGGATTCTAATGACTTTATAATATATTAAATGCCTTAAAAGGATGAGTTAGAAATCTCTCATTTTATCAAACTGTCTAGAGTTAATTAATGAATGAAATGATTGAATGAAATTAATGAAAGAAATTGTTGCATAATGCATACTATTGCATTCTACAACAATTCATTCTGATTATATATAAAGATTGCTCAATAAACATTGCTTTTTCACCTTCTAATCATACAGCATCGACTACCTCTCACTGGCTCACAAAACTGTTTCTGTTGGTTCACGACAGTTTGATTCCCTGTAAGAGTTCAGAAACTGTTGAAAAAGATACAGGATGGTTCTAACAGACAGTTGTTCATTAGTTCTGAGAAGCTCTGGTATCCATAGTTGCCATTTGAAAGCAGCCATTTTTTAAAAAGCGGTTTTACAGCAGTCTTAATGGTCTGGTTACAGCTGTTTAAAAGGAGAGGTCTGGCTCATAATGCTTCAATAGGACTTCTCATAAAATACTAGAGGCTTCAGGACTTTCAGAGGGTGGATCCAGATATGCTAATTATGTTGGGAGGAGAGAACAGAAAGCAGGACAGTCATGGTGTTCTGGGGACTAAGTTGAGAGAATATGTGAATATATACACCCAGATGAGCACACCCACATTCCAGCATTTGGGAACACTGCCATTCCTAAATAGTACTGATTTTACAAAAAGGACAATTATCAAACATGTTAAAATAAAACAATGATCATCACTTGTTTTCTTCGGTCCTGAGACAAACCCATTTAAGAACCATTGGTGAAGCCTTCTGAGTTTACCAAAGTCAAGCTACTGTACTGTAATTACTTTTTTAAAGGGATTCTGGTTGTCACCATTTACTCACCCTCAAGTTGTTCCAAACCTGTTTCTTTCCTCGGCTAAACACAAATGTAGATTTTCAAAACATTTGTAACTAAACGAGTGATGTTAGCCATGGTGGCTGCCGTCAACTGTTTGGTTACTATTTGGTTCTTTAATATACCTTCTTTCCAGTTTAACAGAATAAATTCATATAGGTTTGGAACAACTGAAGGGTGAGTAAATGATGACTGAATATATTGTTTGGTGAAATATCTCTTTAACACTGCCACATCCACACATCCCACAATGCCTGTTATTCACAGACAAATACAAAGAATAGCCCCTTCCACAGACACTATGCAGCCCAGCTAAAATAGACATGGTAATCTAAGCCCTGCATATCTTTAACTGGCACTGAATGGTAGAACGGAGCCCATATCCTCCATTACTGAAGTATGATTACAGAGCTCTGGCATTCGCTTCACCTCGGGATGAATAACCCTCCTCATGAATGAGCACAGCCAGGAATATTCCGTTTCCCTCTCTCTCCCTCTCTCTCTCTTTTGGTGTCTCTGTCAGCTTTGATTTCTCACTTCCTTTCAGAAAATATCCAAGAATTTCACAAATGTTGAGCTGTGGCTAATATATGCTGAATTTAAAATGGCCAGGGAAAAATGTCTTTGTTGCATTCAAAAGTTCCAAACACGAGAAGACTTGAGCATGATTTATTTGTACTAACAAGACAGAAAACTAGCATATTAATAATAAAGACAAGCACATAATGAATAACACAATGACTACATGTCCCATGATGCTCTGCTCCATCTACGCTGTGTGTAATCAGTGATGTAACAGAAGAAGCCATGTGCACCATGTGTGTCACCCCGCTGAGCTGCAAACGGGCTTTATCAATTATAGAGGACACAGAGGAGAGGTAGACAAAACAGGGCTCCACTATAAATAGACAGACATCAAATGCATGAGGTGTCATGGCTATTTTTAGACACAATGTGTTCAAACTGTAGTTCAGACCTTCCTTCCTCTCTCCCTCTCTCTCTCTCACTGTTAAAGATCTAACAGACATCCTTATGCCAGGATTATATTTTTAGTACACAGACGTGAATGCTTAGCCGATGCATTGCAGGTGTGAGGTGGCATACACTACCTTTCAAAAGTTTGGGGTTAGTAACAATAAGAACTTTTGGTCTCACTTTATATTAAGGTCCAATTCTTGCTATTAGCAAACCATTAACTATGCATTTTGCCTCAATAAACTCCTAATTTGGTGCTTATTAATAGTTTATAAGGTAGTTGTTAAGTTTAGATATTGGGTAGGATTGTAGAATGTGGTCATGCAGAATATGTGCTTTCTAAGTACTAATAAACAGCCAATATGTTAATAATAGGCATGCTAATAAGTAACTATTGGTCCATATACTAAAGTTTTACTTTTTTTTATTATTCAACAAGAATGCATTAAATTACTCAAAAATAACAGTAAATACATTTATACTGTTACAAAAAAATATTTCAAATAAATGCCGTTATTTTGAACTCTATATTAAAAGAATCCATGGTTTCTACATAAACATTAAGCAGCATAACTGTTTCGAACTGTGCTAATAATGAACAAAAAAGGATGTGACACTGCAGATTGGAGAAATTCAAAAATAATAAATAATAATAAATAAAAAATATCAAATAAATGCAGTCGTATTAACCCAAAGAGACTTTTTTCCAATACATTAAATGATAACAAATGATCCCAAAACTTCCCAGTGGTACTATACATATTTTTCTTAGCACTTAGCAGGATGATAACGTTATTAATTCAAACGCAATACATGTAAATAGATGTAAAATTATACACAGAAGAAAGTCAAATTATATACAGAAGATACAGAAAGCCTATGATATCCCACAGTCCTTTAAGTGAACATCTAGGCAGTCAGCTCATGACAGAAATACTTTCGACAGAGTTGTTGAAAGTAATTTAGAAATTTAGTTCCGAAATCTCACTTTTCAATTCAAATTATTCAGAGAAATAAGTACTGCAGTAATCAAATATTAATTTGCTTATTTCTAAAGCGCACTTAAATTAGTTCAAGATCATTAGACGTGATGTTATGATGTCACGGCAGCTTTAGGAAGGCTTTCTGGGGATCACTGACAGTTTTGTTTCCCAAAATGAAAAGGTGAGGCTGCATCCTAGTATTTCTCTGTGTTAGCTTCTCTCCCCCTTGTGCCCTCTCTTTTTTCTAAAGGCTATAGGTGAATAACAAGCCTAGCAGAAGAGGCTGGTGTGTGTGCGTATCTGACCCCAGATACACTAACAGGCCAGCATGTTGTCGGTGGTGTGGACCTCAGACCGCTCCCAGGTCATTATTGCGCCTCACTTCTCATTTGCCATTTGCAGGCTTTGCCCACAAAACAACCACAGCAAAGGTTTCCAGCTCTGCCTTAGAACAGACCAACTGCAGCTAAACTCGCCTCAAAAACTGCACAAACAAGTCATTAAAACTGAAACAGACGCAGAGAGCGAGAGAGAGCGAGCAAAGGTCTGTGGGCAATAAGACAGACAGGAGGGGCTGTACCAACACGTTATGGTGTGGACACTGAAACCACGTCAGCCTCAGGAAAACAAAAGACCACTGTTTCCAGATATACTACTAAATTCTGAACACAGCAATGCAAGCTTTACAAAGCACCCAAAATTGAAAAAATTGTTTTCATATGACTGACTGAATGTAATAAATTGGTCCAAAGCGGACTATAGAATAGATGTTTAATCTCGGGCTGTCTGATAGATGTGACTAGCATTTAATCACTAGATTGAGTTGTTGTCGCACAACAGGAAATGGTTCTTTTCTCTCCAATAAGTAAAGCTATTGCAACATGCCACAACACACGGGAGGTGAGAGAGAGCTGGCTGCCATGGAAACCCTCCCATAGATTCATAAGCAAGGGAAGAGGCCTAAGTTTTGCTGTCATCACAGACGTATTCAGGACACACACATACTGAAGTGTCTCTTACAAATGAGTTGTGTATTTTCACACTGGGTGTTTCTCTATAAGGCTGCTCCATTTCTCTACAGAAAGGCCCGACTCAAAACCACTGTGTTTTCCTCTGGGGTTTGGCATAAGCAGCTGCAGAGAGAGTGATAAAACTGTTGTATACAAGGACATGCACACACTCAACGTGCCCGTATTCACATATGCACTCTCTCACACACACACACACATGCCATTTCCCCTGCATCTAAAGCATGCTGTCCTGCAGCATATTTCATCATTAAATTTCAACACTTAATCCTCTGCTCCAGTGGCTCCAGCTCGCTCACATCATTTCAATAATCTGCATCTGTGGTGAGCGTCCAAACAAACACACACACATGCACGAATGCGAGCCAACCCACTGGGTTTGGGCAGACAAACTAGGGAAGGGGCACAGTGGTCAACCAATTGACTAGTCATCCAACAACAGACAATTTTAAATATTTACATATTTTATATATATTAACTTAGTGCAAAAGTTAACGTCCTAATCTTAGTCACTAGTCAAGTCAAATCACCTTAATAGTCCAACAGATCGTTCGGTTTGTAACCGAAAGCCTCATACCAAACAGTACAATAGGAATACGTGTATTATTACACTCCTAATATATATATATATATATATATATATATATATATATATATATATATATATATATATATATATATATATATATATATATAATATATATATATATATATATAATATATATATAATTGTCTGTTTTTTTCTTCTTCGGGGGTGTCGGAATTTCCTGAGCAGTACGATACAATTAACAGGCCTGCACGTTATTAGATAGAAGAATTGTTATAAATAGAACGTATGCACGGGCAGTTTTGAAAACTCCACCTACTTTGCTCTTGGCATAGTGCAGCGCAAATCGCGTTGTATCTGAAGGGCAACGCTGAGCCCAGGGTCCAGCGCAGCGCATACCGCGTCCTGTGTGAAAGACCCTTTAGCCATTTTGCAATGAGCCTTCAGCGCGTACTGAGTGCGCGAGCGCCTTACTCTGTAGTGGAAAACGCAGAAGATGAAGATGGGTAAAAAATAGCTCCATCATTGTTCAATGTAAAAAAAAACAAAAAAAAAAAAACATACTTTGTTAGTTTTAATAAAGAAAACATTTTTTAAAAATCAAGGAAATTTATCGGCCAATTTTTTCTTTTTGCTGTATCTAAAACGTACCGAACCGTACCGAACCGAACCGTAACACCAGTGAATCGTATCGAACCGAACCGTTAATTTTGTGAACCGTTACACCCCTAATATATATATATATATATATATATATATATGTTTGTGTGTATGTGTGTGTGTGTGTGTGTGTGTGTGTGTGACCCTGGACCACAAAGTCGCTGGGGTATATTTGTAGCAATAGCCAAAAATACACTGTATGGGTCAAAATTATAGATTTTTCTTTTATGCCAAAAATCGTTGGGATATTAAGTAAAGATCATATTCCATGAAGATATTTTATAATTTCCTACTGTAAATATATCAAAACTTATCAAAAAAATCTTTTATTAGTAATATCAAGAACTTCATCTGAGCAACTCTAAAGATGATTTTCTCAATATTTTCATATTTTTGGATCATTTGAGTTGGATCTCGGCCAAATATCATCCTAACCTAACAAACCATACATCAATGGAAAGCTTATTTATTCAGCTTAATTGACCCTTATGACTGGTTTTGTGGTCCAGAGTCCATATTTTGTAATACATATAAAATTATACTTTGTTAAATAATTAGCCATTCAATTGTTTAAATGTGATATTTTTTAGAAGTATAGTAGAATGACAAGCCTAAAAAACTGTCTATGCACCACTACAGAAGGATGGGTATAATAAGCAAAAGGAGAACGAACAGTCTAAGTCGCGTCTAAAGGATAACGTGACCTTTTCCCACCACCATCTACCATTCATAGACAAATTGAAGCCTTTTCCACCAGCCATCACCATCGACAACCTGCAATCTGAGCCGTCATCCTAAAACAACCCATCTCCACTGCCTGAACAATTTTACAGTGTCTGAATCATGCCCTTTGAACTGTGCATCTCCTCAGTGGCGTCTCCAAGGGCCGAAGAATTCACTTCAGTGCACACCTTATGGCTAAATGCACAGAGCCTCATCAGATAACGCACACACTTCGACCCATCTACACACAGGCGCATACTTTCCCCTCCGTCCTTCACGCAGTGCGCTGTCAGCCAGACTTCCTGTGCCAGGTCTGCTTCAAGGTTAGCTGCTCATTGTATTGAGTGAGTGGCTGAGGTTCTCTCAGCGGCAAGTGGGCCTACTGGATGCATTATCACCTCAGCGGGGGAGCTTATCCGGCCCTCCTGGTCTGCATGAGGCGGGCCACCGCGAATGCCTCACACGAAAGGATTAGAAGCCAATCAACTCCACCCCTGGCTCGACACGGATGCACTGACCACAATTAATAGGTTTAATTTCACCCTTTTTGACATAGCTACTGGCCAAAAGAGAAGATACGGCCATATGGCCTATTTCTTATACGTGAACACTGAAAGGCATCATGTGGGGTTTTTGAAAGGATAACGTAGATGTCAATGAGAAGAACTAAAGGGATTGGAGAGCTTTAAGCCAACATGTAAAATCAAATGTGGTGGCCGCATTACTGACTGAAGTCCTGTAAGTTATTAAGAATTGGGAAACAGTTATTATTACACAACATGAATTTTGAGAAAAGAAAATAAACATGTCGACCAATTTCAACTGTAATCTTTGTAGTACTTGTGCAACAAAATGAAGGACATATATATACATATATATATATATATATATATACAGTACAGACCAAACGTTTGGAAACATTACTATTTTTAATGTTTTTGAAAGAAGTTTCTTCTGCTCATCAAGCCTGCATTTATTTGATCAAAAATACAGAAAAAACGGTAATATTGTGATATATTATTACAATTTAAAATAATGGCTTTTAAATTTATTATACTTTAAATTATCATTTATTTCTGTGATGCAAAGATGAATTATTTTTTTTTTTTTTTAGAAATTCTAATATGATGATTCATTATCAAAGCTGGAAACAGTTCTGCTGCTTTATATATATATATATATATATATATATATATATATATATATATATATATATATATATATATACACAAAAGAGAAAATTTAAATCTAAATAAATGTAAAGCATAAATTCCATTATTTGTACTAGGTCCTAAAAAAGAGAGAGAGAGACATATGGGAGAGGGAGACAGAGATGGGTGAGTGGATGAATGAAGAACAAGGGAGCAAAAGGGGACAAAGAAGTTCCAAAGTCCCAAAACCACATCTGGTCTGGGGGTCCGCCGCAGTGCCAGGGGTGCTGAACAACTGCTGCAGCAAATGCAGCAGTTTGGTGTTTTCAGATCTGTGCTCTTTATGCTGACGACCATGTGTCTGTGTGTGTGTGTGTGTGTGTGCACGTCATAAAAATGTGTCAGTGTGATATTCTCTGGAGGGTTTAGTGTTTACTGCTCCTCTCTGGGGTTTGGCTACAGCCCTTTCTTTTAACGTGGTGAGACACAGAACATTCTGCCATTGCACCTCTTCTCGGAGTCAATCACACTGCGAATGCTAACTACAGTTAGAGAACCACAGCCATGCTGAATGCTGTAAACCTTGGATTATCCTGTCCACATTTAAAATAAATACCTTGTGGGGTTTCTGCTGTCTTGTTCCACCCAAGTAATCCTAATAACAACATTTACATTCAGAAAATACTGCATTAAATAAAAACAATCAAACATAGCATTACGCACACAAAAGAGAGACATCTCAGAACTTTCTAGTCTGAAAAGGTCTACGTTATCTACGATGTTGTTGTTTTTTCCATTCAGCTGTAATGTTGAAACAAGCCACTTAAAGACCTCAATGAACCCGACGAACAGTTTTCCTTTTCTAAGCATGCGCTTATGCATTTCCAATTAAAGCAAAATTTAGTAAGGGAAAATTCTTTTTCAATAGCCAATAAGCTTAATTTGCAACTTGCTAATCAGTTAAATGTGGTTTTAGAAGAAACATTCTCATTTTACAGACGGGACAAAAATCCGGTGCAGGATAAGTGATTTGTCTTATTGCTCCAATTTCTCCGAATAAAAAGACTGCAAATGTATAAATTGCTTAATGGATTTAGTCAACATTTTAGAGTTCATTAGCATGTAAATGCCAAAACTAACCAGCATGCATCAAAAGCCACAAAACTCTCATTTTGATTTTATGGAGTCTCTTTGTCTCTTTCTCATGGAAGACCAGCGTTGCTCCAGATACTATTTACTTTTCGTGATGAGCTCATCTTCAGCTAGTAAACAATTGACTGAGTGTGACGTGCTGGCGGCCAATAAATCACCATGCAAAAGGGATGGTAATAAACTCATTTTCATTGATTAATGACTGCCAGAGTGGACTATTTTCTTGTTTTGTCTAAAAGGCAACAGTGACATCATCTGCTGTTTTCCCGCAGAGATCTGCAATCACTGAAATGGCAACTAAAAGGTTTCTGTGTGTGTGCATGGTTATGTTTTTTTGTCTGCCTGAAAGAAAACGTCACTGTGTTGTCTGTCTGTTCCCTGGAGATTTGTTTGGCTGCACACTTTTGATCGTATCTGCAATTTGGTGTTTGTGTCATTTCGTCAATGATAGTCTCTAACAAGACATGGATTTTTTTTTATTTTTGTCTTTTTTTATTGGTATGGCCCTCAGAAAACATCCCTATTACCTAAAAGGCATCACTGAGTTGTCTCGATGCATCAGTGCTCCATCTCCAATTACATTAGTCTCAAAAGTATATTTTCGAATGGAGTTTGAAAAAGAAGCATGTCTAATTAAGCGTATAAAGGCCCATTAACACCAAGGAAAATAACTATTAAGATATCTATGAAGTTTTAATAATCATCCTAACTCTATGAAAACAGAATATTCACTACCAGTCAAAAGTTTTTGAACAGCAAGATTTCTTTACATGCTTTTTTTTTATTTTTATGAATACTCTTCTGCTCACTGAACCTGCATTTAATCTAAAATACAGCAAAACCAGTAATATTATTACATATTTTTACTATTTAAAATAACTGCTTTCTATTTGAATATATTTTCAAATGTAATTTATTCCTGTGATCAAAGCTATATTTTAAGCATCATTCCGCCAGTCTTCAGTGTCACATGATCCTTCAGAAATCATTCTAATATGCTGATTTGCCATTCAAGAAACAATTATTATTATTATTATCAATATTTAAAACAGTTGAGTACATTTTTTTTCTGGATTCTTTGAATAGAAAGATCCAAAGGTAAGCATTTATCTAAAATAAAAATCTTATATATATATATATATAGTGTCACGGGAGGAGCACAAGACAGACACAGTGGGCGTGGCGTCAGGCCTCGGAGAGGCTTTTATTAACAGAAATCAAATAAAACAAGGGGATAAGTGGCCAAAGGGGAAGAGTGTCCAAAATAAACAGGGAATCTGGTGTCCTCATCGTGCTGCAGGGTTCGTGTGGGTTGGGCAGTGTTCATCGAGGAAGGGTCCAGGTAAGGGGCGGAGTCCGGTGGCCGCACGCGCTCCCCTCTTCGGTCCGGGGCGCGAGGGGCGGCGGCTTCCTCTAGCGGCCGCATCACTCTCGTTGGCCGCGGCGCTGGCAGGGGATGGACGGCCCGGCATCCTGGCCCGTCGGCCGTGTAAACGGGTGCGGTTCTCTTCCGGATCGCGGGTCCGGCAGCTCACGTCTCTTGTGGCACGGGAGTCCCTCAACGCACCCTTCCTGGACCCACGAGGACACCAGCGTGCATGCACGGGGAAGAGACCGGTCTCCTGAGGAGAGGCGCGTTGGGCTTTTAAACAGCGGCGGTGATGAGGCTTCATTTCCTTCAGGTGTGCCCCATCACACGCCGCCAGCCCTGACTCGTCCAGCGCCCCTCCTCTCACACACCCACTCCAGTCGGGAGCCTGGTGAAGGGCGGCGATTTAGGACGGGGTGCCGGTGACAATCAGGGAGGAGGCAGCTGACTCGTCACATTCCCCCTCCCAAGCGACATCCCCGTCATCAGGGCGCCGCCCACACGGGAGTGCTACCATCCTCAACCAGGCTCCAAACGGTCGGAGTGGGCAGGGATTCCTCTCCGGGCGGTCCTCCCTCTCGCATCGCACCGGAACAGGGACAGAGAAACCAGGTTTTAGTGACAGCCTCAACCAACCACAGGGTAAAAATGACAATAACAAGTCACTTACCCCTTTTGTGGCTGGGAGGCTGTCCCCAGTTTTCCTCCGTCCCAGTCCGGGTTCTCACGAACGTTTGCAAGCGAGGGGGAGTGACGTCACCAGATGGTTCCCAACTGCGCTGTCTAGGCTCCGCCTTGCCCGCATTCTCCACCAGTGTCACGGGAGGAGCACAAGACAGACACAGTGGGCGTGGCGTCAGGCCTCGGAGAGGCTTTTATTAACAAAATCAAATAAAACAAGGGGATAAGTGGCCAAAGGGGAAGAGTGTCCAAAATAAACAGGGAATCTGGTGTCCTCATCGTGCTGCAGGGTTCGTGTGGGTTGGGCAGTGTTCATCGAGGAAGGGTCCAGGTAAGGGGCGGAGTCCGGTGGCCGCACGCGCTCCCCTCTTCGGTCCGGGGCGCGAGGGGCGGCGGCTTCCTCTAGCGGCCGCATCACTCTCGTTGGCCGCGGCGCTGGCAGGGGATGGACGGCCCGGCATCCTGGCCCGTCGGCCGTGTAAACGGGTGCGGTTCTCTTCCGGATCGCGGGTCCGGCAGCTCACGTCTCTTGTGGCACGGGAGTCCCTCAACGCACCCTTCCTGGACCCACGAGGACACCAGCGTGCATGCACGGGGAAGAGACCGGTCTCCTGAGGAGAGGCGCGTTGGGCTTTTAAACAGCGGCGGTGATGAGGCTTCATTTCCTTCAGGTGTGCCCCATCACACGCCGCCAGCCCTGACTCGTCCAGCGCCCCTCCTCTCACACACCCACTCCAGTCGGGAGCCTGGTGAAGGGCGGCGATTTAGGACGGGGTGCCGGTGACAATCAGGGAGGAGGCAGCTGACTCGTCACAATATATATAGAGTATTTATAGTAAAACTGCTAACCTAATCCTGTACCTTAGATCAAATTAATGCAGGATTGGTGAACAGAAGAGACTTCTTTGAAAAACATTTAAAAATCTTACCGTTCACAAACTTTTGTCCGGTAGTGTACATGCTCTCAAAATAAACATAAAATTCTCACGTATTGGTGTGGGCACTAATTTAGTTTTATTAGGCTATAGTTATCTTTCTTGGTGTGAACAGGCTGGAAAGTTCCAGAAAAGCATTTATCACCACCAAAATGTTTCATCTCTTTCCTTCTTCAGGGATGAAATTTTTGGGACAGGACTAGTCTGTTATGCCATGGATTTTCATCGACAGCCAGATCCAACAACAAAACACACCACCACAATAACAAGAATGCGTCAAATTGGAATCCTGCCTTTTGGCAAAGATTTGCCCGTCTGTAACGTCAACACCCTGGAGGTTTAGCACTTGAGAAAAAGAGAAAAATGATACTCTCATTCTCTCTCTCCCTCCCTCTCTGTCTGTCTTTCCCTCCCTTGCTGTCGTGCTCTCTCTCTCTCTATTTTAATGTTATTTTCTGCTCTGTGCAGTGTCTGGCTGGCCCTTGGATTCGTCTCAGACATAGCTCCTCTGAGGCACAGTAAGAGAAGAGGGTACCGGGCCGAAAGCCCCTGCACCGCATCATCCAATTACCCCCGACAGCCTCTGCCAGTGCAGGGATTCCCATGGCCCTCTCTACATGCATCAGACACAACGGCAGAAGACTGAACTCACTCGATCTAACGTTCCTACAGAACGGGATGTAGTGGACCACGCGCTGATCTTCTCATGTGTCGTAAAATGGTCAATGTCAGCAATTACTACACAAGACTTGCTAGACCTCTGAGGCTTTTTTTTTTAGAAGCGCACAGCTGCGATGCAATCCTTGGATCAGTCAACTTGGTGGTTTTTAACTCTCCTGCAAAAGAATCACGAGTCCTACCTTTTTCAGACGACCGCCTTTGGTCCCCACAAAGGCCAGAGAGTGGTTCTTGTACACGTAGGCGATAACCGATGTCATTTTGTCATTGGATTCGGAGAACAGTGGAATTCCGCGTACCATCTCCGAGACGCCGAGTGGGGCGTTCATGTCCAGACCACAGAAGTTGTCATCGATGGTGAGGAGCTAGAAAGGAGAATGATAAATATTGTTTAATTCATCTATTTAGAGTAGATCTGCATGAGACTAGTCAAACTAATCAGTTATAAAGTGGCTCGTTGAGTCACTTCTAGTTTAGCAGAGAAATGTGATGAACAAAGCCATTTCTGTTTTCCTTTGACTAGTTTATGATGCAACATACATGTTCACTGGATTATTTGCTAGGCAGCTTCACAGCAGATACATCATTGTCACTTCTTAGCAACAATTCAGCCAGTCATATCTTAAATGGGGTTGTGAGGTTTATCTGATATAACACCAAGTGCATTTATCATTTCAGGTGGAAAAGCATCTTTAAAAAAACATCTTTTAAATGTGGCATTTCAGGTGATGCCGTGCGACTTTATGTGACATGTAACATATGGCTGGGAAAGTTGCCCGTGTCAGCCAGAATGGAGTGATTTACAGCTTCTGATATAGAAATAATAATTTGGTAATGCTTCCATATTTCAGTCTGCTGCTAGGGCTTTGGAAACAACGGCATCCATTGAAACAGCTGCACAGACCTCAGGATAAAATGTCAAACAAATCGAAAGCATGATTAATGATGCCCAGGGCTTTGACTCATTGAGGGCATGAAACCATAACACTTCTCAAGCGCTGCCAAATATGATACGCTCACGGCCTTTAATTCATTCATGAGTGTCTCCTCAGGCTCTGATAAGGCCTGCTCAGAAAATAAAGTTGGAATGTTAATTTAAACTGATTTATACATATATATAAAGAACTCCTAATATCAAAACAGAGTAACATGCTCCTGAAAGAAAAATCAGCAACATATTATGTAAACACATCATGCAAAATTAGAGAAAAATTTTTTTATTTGACACAGATTATGCATAATGCAACATTATAAACCTTAAATAATGTTCTTTTGATTTGGTTAAAAGTCAGAAAAACTAACCAGCAACACACACAGATTTGGAATATTTCTGTCAAACCATAGGGGACCAAAAGAAAGAAAGAAAGAAAGAAAGCAAGAAAATAAATGTGTTTATCTCCTGTATACCTACATGTATGCATTATAAAAACCTCCACTGTTTGTGTATCATCTATAGTAGTGTGACCTACATGGTGATGTAAGGCACTTTAAAAGATCTAATTTCACTCTGAAAGCATGACCCATAATTGTCCATCATTACCCAGCCTAACAGGTGTCTCAAACTAAAGCAGTTTAGCATTAATTAGCATTAATATTTCAGTTTTTAATGGCATATACTCTCAATTGGATAATGAAATACGAGACAGCTTGAGCTGCATTTTGCCCCCAGGCACCAACCCCCAGCACAGTCTCCAGTGATGAAGTAGGTGAGGGGCAATCCTGAGTGATCTTCTGGATGTACATTATCACTCACAGACTATTTGTGTATGTACTGATATAATGTGCATACTCCCTTGATGAGAGTTCAATTACATCTGAAGGAGCATTTATCTTGATGACAATGACTCCCAGCTAATGTTGTTTTAAAATGCAGGCCAAGGGACAAAACTATAGAGGACCAACCTAGGAGAGATGCGATCAATCAAGTGACCGGATGGGTCTTTACATCCCATATAGCAAATGTCTATTTGCCAGCGGTCAGGAGATACAAGACCCTTCATTAAGCAAATGGAAAACAGGGACTGTCTCTCTAAAATGGCGGTTTATGAGTGATTGGCCAAATCGATAGCAAACACCGCACTCAATTCTCAGTTCACTCAATACAAGCCGGAATGAAGAATAAATAGAGAAATGAAGGAAAGAGTAGAGAGAGAGCGAGAGAACAGGGAAATGTTCAACGTCATATATGTTTTCCCCCTCTCTCTCTCTCTCCGCAGATGTCTGACCTTTAGAAATGTTCTGCTGTCAGCCAAAGCACTGCGTGCCGCTCGGCTCGCCGATGCCAGCCCAGAGTAATGGTGCTCATTTCTAGTGCACGGCTCTTGTTAGAAAGCCGCAGCTACATGAAAGATCGGTTTTCTGCAGTGTTCGTCTTTCTGCAGATGTCTCCTGTCCATATTGGGGGCCATGAATCATCACAGGTTGTTGAGGCAGCAGCAACCTGCTTTTATGTGCGCACCTGCTTACACACGCAAATAAAAATAAAACTCGACCACAATCGTGGCCTCCAGCACCCTTCATCCTGCTTACATGGGTCAAAATGTGTAAAGGCCCAATGCAGCAGAGTGGTAGCAACAGCTACAAAGACTTGTCACCTCTGAGATTAAGAAAACGGAGCTAAGAATAAACACAATGACAGTCATAGCTGTGACACAGACTAATGCCTTTTGGCATTGTGGATATTTTATCAGAAAGCCCAGGCCTTTGTATGGCAGGGGACATATGCCTGTGACACACACTTGGGGGGGATGGAGCATGTGTCTTGACGTCTTCTCATTGGCATATGCCACGATATTTCTGGCAAGGTGAACAACATGCCAATCAGACCCTATGTGCTGCAATCTAATGAAAAAGGCTTCCTGTCTGTCAGCCTTTCAGGAAGAAAACACGTTTTCATTACCTAGCCACATAAACATGACATTTCCTCTCTCTCCCCATCCCGATGTAAATAACATCTCTCAACACCCCATGCGCGAGAAGGGGACGCCCTGCCTGCCACCCTCCTCGGCTTGTCCGTGCGCTCCGTTTCTCTGCCTTTTATACTTTCTTTTCCTCTACCACTGCCTCGCTCGCTCTCGGCACGGAGCGCACGAACAAGCTGCTGCATTATTGCCAATTTCACGCTGCGCGTCTGAAGGTGTAAAGGAGAAGGTGGGGAGGAGAAAGAAAGCAGGGAATGGTTTGATGAGTGCAACTAAAAGCTTCTGGATTGGCACAGGCGCCATTTTTTCATTTGAACTGGTTCCAGAGAATGGGGAAGCAGAATCAGGTCATTCGGACCACTCACTGCCTGGCTACGTCCTATAACACAAAGGCAGCTCTCTTTCCTAGCGCCGGCGTCTCTGTGTCCCTGAATAGTAAGACAACAAGTGAAATCCAAGCTTTTTCTTAAAAAAAGGGGAAAAAAAAGCTTTTTCCAAGTCTTTTTGTCCAATCTGAGCACATAGGGGACTAACCTTGAGCATCTGGCACAAGTAGTAAAAGGAACCCTGGTTGCAGGTCTGGGGCACAAACTACACACTTATTTAGTTCAAAAAACACCTTTTGTATTCCTCACTGTTAGAGGACAGGGCGCAGTTTTTTTAATGCACTATTAATAGATCACAGTTTTATCAAAATGCAGTTTATGCAAATAAACCCTGATCAGTGCTGCGAGTGTACATCATTCAGATGATGAATCGGCTCTTCAAGAGCTAATTCTGCACAGTCATATAATTACCCTTTCAGAGTCTTTCCTTTTCATGCTCAAGTAATATCTCACCCAGGGATTGTTGTTAGCAACAAAGACATTATTTCCCACAAATCTCAGCTCCATGTTCGACGTAATTATATCAACACTCAATCAGCACGGAGAATGGCAATCCTTGTGCTCGCACAATCCTGCGGCATTTAAGAGGTTGTTTTTGTGTCCGTTATGCATTTGATTAGGTGCATTCTCCACTTGCTCTGTCTTAATGGTTTCTATCAGGGTAGAACGATTGATAGACAATCAAACTGGCTCTCCACAGAGATGAACCTTTCGGGAGAACAGCGTAATGGCACTCTACTAAGGATGCACAAAACCAAAGAAAAATTCTAACTTCGCCTGATTGGTGGGTTGCCTGAATAACTAGCTGACTGTTTTATAAGAAGGTCCACTTTCTTGCAGAGTTAAGCTCACTTGGCTGTAACTTTTTAGTTTAGTTAAGTTCTGCAGGAGAGTGGATCTTGAGGGCCAGAGTTGTCCACTCTTGATCCTGACAGAGATCAAGCAAATGGAGCAATTTAAGACAATTTAAACTTGGGACTGTTTTTAACTTGACAAGTAGGAAAACATGACCATATATCAAAATATGTTTTTTTAATTTATTGAGAGATCTTGAATCATCTTGAACACTGTATTCAGCATTATAACCCTTCCCTGCACTCCATCCTTCTGTACCTATATTTCACTCACACTTGTCTTTCACACCACTCTTTTAAATTAAAGGCCTCATCATCTCTGTTTCCATCCTGCTGTGGCCTCTACCCAGTGCTGACTCTACTAGAGAACTAGAGAATAAAAAGATGTGAGTGATGAATATCGCACAACTATCTGCACGTAATGACATTAAATGACTTAATGACTGTGAACCCTTTCGGTAAGAAAGAGATTCATCATGCTTCCGCTTCCATAGCAAAGACCTCCATTTGAAAGCACTTTACTAGTATTATTTGATCCAACGTTGGCCTTTTCTGAGCAATATCACTATTTCCTACTGAATCTTCGTGCTTCAAAGAAAATGTCAAAAGATATCAAAATGAGAGTTAAAGATAGAAAAAAACAAACCCTGAAATCGCATCTTATGGCACTACGCTGGCGTAAAGATATACAGTAGAGTTCAACATCTAAATACAGCCACAGGACAGGATTTTCACAGATCTGTGATGGTATCTCAAAAGCAGATGAGTTGTGAAGCCTTCTCACATCTGCTCTACACCTCCTTGAGCTTCTTTAAACATAGATATAACAATAAAAATAAAAATCATCTGCAATACCTACCTGTAGTAAATGGAAACTGTCCGATTTATGTGATTAAAACATTATGCAAAGCTCAGGAGACCAATCAGGAAAGAGTCATTTGTTTGATTTGGTTGAGTAAAGCTTTGTGACAAAAAAAAGCATTCAGCAGATGTCAATGATGTCACCGCATACATCATTCTTTGTGGATCAATGAAACCCCTGGGATGTGAAATGTCAGCACTTATGAAGAAAGAGCTTGTGTTTGCATTTGTGTGTTCTTAAGCCATTGTTTGAGGTCGTGTTTTGGATGGATATTAAAAAAATTCATGCACATATGAGATGCTGAAGGCAGGTTATAATTGCACATTGTGTTTTCCGAGATCTCAACTGTCAGAAGCTACACAACGGCAATGCAGCTCGCCGCTTGAAAGTGTTTGTAGATGTGCTTGAGTACACATTCCCACGTCAACACGCGTGTACATGCATGTATAGAACTAAATAAGGTTTATGATGGCTCCAACGAATGAAGAAAAGGCAGTAAAATTGACGTACTGCTCAAGAAACATCCAACAAGTTCTGGAGCGCATAACCTTTTCACATCTACATGTAAAGTGAGTTTAGTCTGATTAGGAGATAACGATCTTATGATGGATTATGACCTTTGCTGCAGTAGTTACAATGGGAGATGTAATTACTGAGGCCAATAAACCTGGAGATCAACTTTAATGAATGGAAATGCACTGTGCACAGTGTAAGCGACTGATTAAAACCATGTCACACCGTCCTATAAAGTGGATCTCCCAGAAAGCGTCACCAAAGAGGAAACTTGGCAAGGAACTGGAGCCATATTAATGAAAAATCAAGAGATCTCAGGGGGACTGCAGTGTTTCAGACTGATAAGCTTGCATGTTCTCCAATTCAAAGGTGCACTCATTAATTTTACCTACATTTCACACAAAAAATGAGGCACTGCTCGCACAGAAGTCACTTTAAAAACAGCTTTCTGTTGGCCAACAGAGTGATTTTGCATTAAATTTAAACCCATTGCAAAATCTGCATAGAAAAATCTTTCTCCCTAATGCCCTTATTGAGAATAGCACACTTTAGAATAGCAGCATTATCTGAAAACGGTTGCTTTTGTGTAACGCTGCATGACAGTATAAGTCCAACATGACTGCCGGATCAACGCAACACTGTAATTACAAAACGCACCTTTAATGGGTGGGGGGGGGGGGGGGGGTGTATGACTAGCAGTTGGAAACTAACGAGAACTGACAGCCACTTCGATAGAATGAGTTCTAAAAAATCTGTCTAGGAGGGTGAAAAGCGCTAATTATTTGGCAATAATATGTAATGAGCATGCAGAGACTGACAGCTGAAGGAAAAAGCCTATAGCCTGATTTTAATGACTTATAATTGAGATGATTATGAATAATAATGAGACCAATCTTAATTTAAAATGTTCTTATCTCTCTGACCGCAATGTCTCTAAAAGCGAGGATGAGGTTGAGAAAAATGCATAAATTAACCAAAAAAAAAAAGAAAAAAAATGATTAGTGTGTGCCGCCCTTGTTTGCTTGAACACCAGGAGACGAGAAGCCTGTATTTACTGTGCCAGACTTATTTTCACACCATTTCTTTCTGCTGACATGGGGAACATGGGGCGCTGGCAGATTATTTTTTATAGGTCAGATGTCAACAAAGAATGATCCATAGACACCAAGACTTCCACACTGATACATTCATTATGTGTTACTGCCATGCACATTTGTATCATCACAATCACTTTGAAATCATCTTCTCCCTTAATAGGATTTGTAACTGACAAGAGATATAAAATCTCAGTATTAACAATAATAATATTAAGGAAAACAAACCTGAAGCAAACTGGCACACAAGACACCTTAAAATATTTGGCCTTGCAAAAACAGAACAATAGAATTAACTTTTTTTTTGTTCGAAATAAAAAGCATGGCAGGCATCGCAAATCAAACCCATACACTTTAAATGCCTTTTGTTGTTCAGGTTTGAACACTCCTCTGTCTGGGTCCAAAGGCACTTGGGAAGTCTGAGAGATGTTTGGCACAACCAAAGCTACAGTAGTCTTGAGCGAGCTTCAGATCTCTCCCTCTGCATTTGGATTCCCCTTCAGTGTCTGATCTTTAAATAGCAGCACACAGCTGCCAGTTGTAACCCTGTGGGAGTAAAGCTGTGAGCATGACTTATCGAACCCTGGACTTGGGATTAAGAGAACACGGGCCTGACTTCAAATCTCATTAATGCACATCTGCATTGGGCAAATAATACGTAAACTGACTATTGGGGGAGAGTGGGGATGATAATATCTATTACAAATAAATATTAGTTTTTTGTACATAATGAACCAAAGTAGAAAAAAAAATCTAAAATAGTAAGGCATGGGACATAATTAATAGCTCATGTCACATGTAGTGGGGCATATTTCAAAGAGACACAATGTCTTCTTAATGAGGGTGACAGCATGACCATTGTGTGTGACACGCCACGCCTCTGTGTATGTGCATGTGAGATGACTTCATTAACACCATCTAGAACGATTTAGTCTATCTGTTTTAATGAACTGATGAAGATGGGTAGACTGTCTGACGTAGTGAAAGCACACCCTTTCTTTTGGGAGTTTGTGTGTGCACGTCATGTTTGACATTAACAGTGCCCCTTCATACAGCCTGACTGCCCTAATGAGCAGTAGGGCTGCTCATCTGTTCATTAATTGGGAAATAACACACACCATGAGAGCTTGAAAGCGTCAGCACAGAGTACTGCTGCTGCCTCTGCAAATACAATTTCTTACCATGGTAATAGGGGTGGAACGGTTATCGGGAAAAAAAATCTAACCGTACGATTCTCCACACAAGGTTAGGCAACGCACTAGGACCACAGTTTAACTTAAATCTTACAAAGCATCTGTAATATGGTTTGCTATAAATAACACATAAAACAAACAGGGTTCAGCGGTTTCTGTTAAGGGATGCACATTCTGGCTCCTCAATACATTACTACAGCAGCATTGAAAAAATAAAAAAACGTGGACAAACCATTCACTCTTGTACAATGCGAGTGCTGTATTCTGGAATAGGAGCAGTCATTTATTCCCTCATCACCCAGGTGCTGATAGCGCATGCAAACACAGGTGAGACCTGAACAGCACACATTGACATTGATATCGGTGTTTAAGCTAAAATCATGTAAGCTTTGGCAGTTTAAACATTTAAGAGCTCGCATTATTTTATTTGTAGCTTTACTCTATTGTATTTACTTGTTCTGTTGCTTGTAGACAGATTATTCATATTTTTTTATTTGGATTTGACAGTATAGTTTGTCCCTGAACATTTCACATACCGAACCGTACCGAAATTGTGACTCTAAAACCGTGATATAAACCAAGCCGTGAGTAAGTTGAATGGTTCCACCCCTACATGGTAAACCATAGTTACTTATTTCTACAGTAAAACTATGGTCTGTGTGACATTAGCCATTACTGTAAATCAAACAAAATGAGAAGAAGAGCTGCTCGCAGAAGTTTAAAAGACAGACACATTGCAACAGAGCACAGGTGTCTCAGGATATGTTTTACAAAGCAGAACTTGACACACCGTTCTAAACGTGTCACTTGGCGCAAGACAAAGCGAGACACATTGCAACAGCCTCAGATGTCCCTCTAGCACATTTATGTTAAAAAAGAAAACATTTTTAAAGAAGAAACACTTACTAAAATTATAGAATTGCCATTAAGGCAGCAATGAAATTCATACCAAATATTCTCATTGTTGGGTCTCAGCAAGATTAGATCATAGTTCATATATTTTTCTATATTATGTTTGATATACATCTAAAATAATAAAAAAGCTATTCATCCATGTCATCTGCCTGCACATGATGCATCACGATGACTGCTAGTAAAGACCCGAATTTTGGACAGAACTAGAGATATATCTCATATGAGCCAGGTTTACATTATGCTATGATTTTTCACAGCATAATATCCTTATCATTTGCAGAGGGCACAGAGAGGATATTAAGATATACATCACTTTCATATCTTCAGCAAAGCTGCATTACTATCATGTCATGTTGATGTAATGTTTGCAGAGGGCTGAATATTGAGAGAATGTTATCTTCACATTCATGAAGAGGGGCTTGCTTGATCTCACTGCGCTTCCCTGCTTACTTAATTAGACTTTCATATCAGAAAGTCAAAAAGCTATGGAGTCACTACCAGGTTTTTTTCCTTCTTTTTTCATTCTTTCTTGCTTCTTATTTTGTAATGAGTAGATTGTGTGTTTGGTAAGTGATGGCGTGCAATATTCTAGCAATATTCCGACTCGGAAGCAGGGAGTTTTTCATGCATTATTGAAAACACAAACCCATCTGAGACCAACAACTGCAATTCTTGTAAAATCACCCGAGTGATGTTATCGAAACATCCATCTCCCCCACTAAGATAGCAAGTTAATGTACTGTTTTCTCACTCCTGTCATTCCCCACTTTTTATCTTGTCAGCGTGGTCCCATTGAGTGCAGACTCAGGAATACTACAGCCCAAGAGCGTTTAACTTCAGTAACAATACTGCCTGGATGATATGTCATTTTTGTTTTGCCCTGGGACGCTTTCAAATGTATACTGTATATGTTTGTGGGTGTTTTTCTGAGACACATGAGTGTCTGAATGCATCCGTCTATGAGCGTGTGCTTTTATTCATAGGTGAGTCAGCGCAATTGTGCCCATGTTTCTTCTGCCTGTGGGTGTTTGGAAGCTGCTTTATACCTAATGTAGTCTGCTCACTGTGAAAGACAACATGAAACAGCATTCACAATGCATTCAATTTCCATAATGGACTGTATATTTAGATGACGCAAGATTCCGTGGCAAGCAAACAGGATGAGGTTCAAGTTTTATCAATTGGGATATAATTGCACCATAAAAAGTGCCCGCACTGTTATGATAATTCTTTCTCCCAACCCACAGTCTTGGTTAAATCTGCAGACATGACAGCTCATTACGTAGAGAAAGTCATAATATTTTAAGCATAAATATTATACCTATTACACATTATAAATACATAAATATATAACTACATAAAAATTAAAAACTATTATAAATCAATATAAAACATTAACTTTAATAATATTTTGTTATCAGCCATGACATTTAACATTACTATTTGAAATAGTCAATATTAAGATCATCCATTTAGTCAAAATTAATGAATAGTAAACTATTAATTAAAAATATAAAAATGAACTCTACAAGTGAATTCGGGCATCACAGTATAAGCATTTTTTATAAATATTTTTTCTAAAACAATAAATAGATATTGATAAAAATACCGGTCGATAAATTTAAAACAATATATTTAAATACGTATTGTGCATATTATATATATATATATATATATATATATATATATATATATATATATATATATATATATATATATATATATATAAAGTGCATCCCCAATGCATATGAAATAATGTATTCTTCAGAATGACATAAATGAAGAATAATGAAGCTCTGATGAATCATGCTTAAGGAGCATTTATTAAAGTAAATAGGGGGAAATGTTAATTCCATGTTGTCTTTAATAAGCCTGTGTAGTCATGTGTTTGCATATTTCCATGTTTATATTTGTGTGTGAGATCTAACAGCTCTCGGAAAAGATCATTTAAACAGTAACAGAGCATTTATCAGTCTCATATATAATGTGTTTGAGCTCACTTGTTTTTTTTCCTCTTCCCCAATCAAACACTTGCCTGGCTTTTAAATGAGGAGCTCGTAGCCATAGTTACCGGAGGAGGAGACACAGGCCATCCATCTCTCTCTCCTCACTGTGACGCTCTCTCTTTAATTTATGCTGCAGTGGCCATACTGCAGTGCACGCAAAAATGGCACCATTCCTCAACATAACTCCTTTCCTTCCTCCCTCTCTAGCTGTACACTTATCACAAAATCACTCTCTTACAGTCTGCTTCACATTTATTCTTGTGTGTGAGTGCCTTTAACCTGTTAAATGTCACCCCGTCCCGTATACGGGACGCCTACGTTGACTATACTATTTTACAATCAAATCTAATCTAATCTTGACAAACTATATATCGTTGGAAAGGTCTAAGACTTCCAAATATATATTTTACCAATATTTTTTGTTAAAAATTATGTAGGAAAAGTAATAGATGAATTTATGACAAGAGTGCACCCTCAGAAATCTACATTACAAAAGGAGCTTTGACCTTTGTTTAAAAAAAAGACTTCCTCGTTGCCTTTTTCTCTATCACATTTTAGAAATCATCAGAAGTTATATATCACTTGAAAACATAAAATCTCAAAATTCATCATTCAAAACCCATTTTAAAATCAGACATTGCATTACCATGTAAATGGTACATCAAAATCATGTTACAAAATGTTTTCAGTCATGAATTATAAAAATTTAGGTTTGTATCATGCACATTCAAGTCTATCTTCAAAAACGTGAGTGACAGTTAACAGGTTAAGTGTGTGTGTCAGTTTCACTTCTACCTCAGTTGAAGCACACATCCTCTCCACATCAGGAAAAACTTGACAAAATTCACACCCTTATTGCAGAATCACAAACCAAGGTACCTCAAAGGAATGCTATTACTATGGAATCTTTCTTATAAATGCCTGAACTCATTCTATTGCTGTAGAGTTTGACCTGACTCTATTCAACCAACACTGATGTTTCTGAAAGGAGCAAGAATTAACTGGGACTGGTGTTGAGTGGTATGTGTGGTAATAATTCATTTATTCCCTGGCTGGAATTCAATAAAGTGTTATTATAATAATAATTTTATTCTTTGAGTAAGGCAATTTCACATTTCGTGTTTTATTAAAAGGTCTAGAAAAAATGAAATCCCACTGAGTATCGTAGCCTAAAGGAGACGTTGTAAACAAGTGATAAACATTTTGACATTATTTTGAGGGAATTTCTTGACCAAATGAATTATTTTAATTGAAACCGGCCGTAAGTTGGTAAACAAAATATTAACAATTATGTTGTCACTACTGTGAGAATTAAACTAAGAAAAATACGGAAACATTTTTTTACCTGCATTTATACAGATAGTGATCAGATCTACTGCAAGATAAAATATCATTGTCCTTCTGTAAATATCAGTGTAAAACGCAGATTGAAATTGGAAAGACAAATTCTCCAATTCATTTAGCCCAAACACCCACAGTTTAAAATACAAGCTTTTTGCTTTCAAAACAGTCAGCTTCCAGGGAACCATTAAAAATGTCACTTTATTTCGATACCTTGTCCTGTGTTGTTAAAAGACTTGTTATAAGCACAGCCAGTGGTAATTGATCAAAAGTGGTCTTGTATTGCTAGTGGGCACTACCTCATACGTGTGCCTTTATCAGAACAAAATTAGCTCTACTCTCTGGTAAAGACTTGAATGGACGAGTTTTAGAAACTTCAATTTGTATACAATTTGATGACTAGCCCTGAATGTAATAGCGGTGCTCACATCAATCATTGTGAGTCATAGAGAGCTACTATAGTAACTGTCACAAGTAGAATTATTCCACTAATGGCAGGTAAGCAGACATGTGCTGAATGTACTCACCGCACTACTGCATGGGATGTCTTTCACTTTGAGCCAAGCGAGATCCAAGGTTCCCTCCCCTTTATAGCACGACTGCAACCGGTCCTTAATTCTTTCGTTAATCTCTTTCAGAGTGAACACGCATAGAGCTGACTCCTGAGATGACTCCTTCGGCCTCCTTTTCTGTCCTTTGGAGAACACAGCATAAAGGATGTCATCATCCGGTCCTATGCCCAGCGAACGCGCCAGGATGGTACCTGCCTTGGACAGGTAGGCCGCCTGCAGGAGGCGATACTCAACCCCACCCTTAACGCAACCGAGAGGAACCTCGACGTACGAGTTAAATGCAGTGTCGTCCTTGCAGAGTCGCACCAGTTTGGAAGTGTACACCTGTTCACGACCGGCCGAGGATGACCCAGTCGTTGGGCCTACTCCCATTTCGGGTTGCAATGTGAGAAAATACACAAAATTTCCACTGCTGAACCCATATATGTAATAGATGTCAAAGTCTGGTACCACCGTGAATGTATCTGATGGGATTTTAATCATGGAGGCAACAAACTCATCGTGGAAGACGTAGGCGAACATCCCATCCTCCTCAGAGTTACGGGTGAGCTTACGACTGGATATCGTCGGGAAGTACTCCGGTCTTCCGTCGACAGCTGTGGCCACGAACAGCTTATCAGGCGAGGCATCACCGTAAGACACAATGACCCCAAATACGGCGCCACTCTCGTTGACGCCAGAGAGGTAGTGCTCCTTTTTATGGAAGGGCTCTCCAAGCTTAAAGAGATCATCCAGGCGGAGGAGTTTGCAAATACCCTGGTACAGGCTGCCGCAGGCCAGCAGCCGGTTCTCACGGTAGTCCATGAGCAGCATCTTGTTGACGTTGTTGGTCAACGTGAGAGGTTCGCTACAAGGCTGCACTATACGGGGCGGGTAGCAGTTCCGGTTATCCTCATCTGGACCAGTCTGATGCGACACCTGTACTTCCAACCCAGGTGAAAGTTTGTAGATGCGGTTCACTGCACCAAGGTACACATTCCCATTTCTGTGGTCCACCGCAAGATGGTTAAAGGTCCATTCTGGGTATTCCACCCGGAATGTGCTGTATTTCTCATGTACTCTGGATGCCGCTGAAGGCTGTTGTGGCCTTGTAGCCATGAGGGGGACTAGCAGGACAATGATGCAGCAAGAAAAAGTGAAAAGGTTCCATCTCCTGTTGTGGGAAGCCATTGTCCTGTTGCCTTACGGGAAGAGTGTCTCTGTCCACTACTTGCTACCGGTGCTCTGTATCAGTATTCAGGCTTCTTGTGAAGTTGGGAACATTTTGTACCTGAACAGAGAGAAAGAACAGAAGAACGTTAGCATTAGAGACATTAGCATTAGCTTCAACAGCAGTGCAACTGGATACCACAATCACTGTCTCCTCCACAAAAGAAAAAATTATTAAAGCCACATGACAGTTTTCCTAACATTTTAAAAGCGCAAGAATAATTAGAGAAAGAGAGGTGGAAAAGGGCACTCTGGGAGCTCACACAGTTGGCATGAATGGATGCCATTCTCAATGGGATAATGCATTTTCCCCAGGAGTTAACAGCTAGGATGGGCACAATTTCTCTGCCTGTGCCCCACCTCACAGCCGGACCTCTGGCTCTCTAATTGATTTTCCCCTCAGTATGCGATTTGCATGCTTTGCCGATTTTCTTCTATCTTTCAAGATAGCACAATTCACCTGCTGACACAGCTGAAGGAGGGGCAGAGCTCACGGTCATGCCTGCAATGTCTGAACAGTGGTGGGACCACAGGGCCAATTAGATGGAATCGCTAATGGCTGCACAAAAGACAAGAGACAAAAAAAAAAAACAGAGTTTGCTTATTATACTTGAGTAAAATAAGCAACTTATGACTCATGCTAAAGGTCTGACCATTAAAGCAGACAGAGTATGGTATATAAAAGCCGTACTTTTTGTTCTAAAGAAAGCTAGTAGTGGTACTCCAGGCCGGCACTTAACTGTGGAGGTTCACAGCAGATTTGAAAATCACTGCCTAGCCATTGTAGTGGGCATTAAGACGGTATACAGAGTAAAGGGTATGGACTCCACAGTAATGATTAGCCATTGAAACAGAAAGCAGAGACGCACTAGGGGAGGGAGCGTTAGCACACTCAGAGGCATAGAAGAGTAATAAAGAGTTTGGTATATTTTCCATTCTGTGTGAGAATGGTCCTGCTGCAGCTGTGTTCATGTGCATGGAAGAGAATGGTTTGAAATATAGTAGTGTGTGTAATCTGAGCAGTGGGGGATAATGTTCTCTGATAGAAAAGTCTAGCAAAGAACCACTTCAAAACACTACAGAAGGTATCATTTACCAGCGATTACATTTAAAGTGGGAGAAAACTGAGATGTGAGCCGAGGTAAAAACAAGCATCAGGGAATGGTGGTCTTGTAAAGCTGAATCAAAACAGAAATTATGACCCCTCGGCTCGTTGGTGGGTTCAAACGGCAACCAAAAGATGAATCAACATCCGTCTCATAAAGCAATCACATGTAGAAGCTCTATAATTAAAGCCTTTTTTTTTTTTACAAGGACAAAATAGAGACACAATGGGAAACTATATGGGGAGAATACAGAAAATAATGGGATGAGGACTTAAAACTATATCTCCCATAAGAATACTATGGCTCAATGAACCTGTAGCTTATTTTCTAAACATTAGGCTATGGCTCCAAAAACTCTCTGAAATCCTAATGTGCAGGTATCAAACTATTGTAAATATAAGCAGCCTGGTTTGCTAGAATTTTTTTCGGTGCATGGTTGGATGTTAAGCATCCATGCCAATCCATGGTGGTAAAATATTAAACAATGCATCTAGTGCTGGGATTTAGGATCAGCTACTCTGCAAGGTCATCCAAAAACAGGGGTTTATAAATCTAGCATCTTCCTATAGGTTGCTTTAGGAGATTGCCAGTTGGATTGGATACAGCATCCCCAGTATCTTGAACCGGAAACATGAGTTGACCTCCAGACCGGACATAGGCCTACTCCAACAGTCCAGCATGTTGCCAATAGAAAGCCAGTTCTTCTATTTGAAAGCTTGCTTGCAACACACACACAGGCTCGCATATACATGGTCTGGAGACCACATGCTGAGTAGCCACATCAAAGAGTGCTAATGAATTCATGTTTAATACCACACACAAGCAGGATCTCAGTAAATGCGAGGAAACGGCACATTTAGGGTTTAAGCTGTGTGTTTGTTTACTTGATAAATAATTGGATATTCATGCTTCTCATTCCAATTCTTTATCTTTCTAGGATACAACTGCGACAGTGAAGTCTCACTTGATCCAGTTTCTTTTGTGAGTCAAACACATTTTTTAAAAGACTGGACAACAGAACTGGAAAAAGCAAGACACAGATATACATGATGAGCTACATGTAATAAAAATCTAGACTTCAAATTTCTTAAGCATCATTGTAAGTGCATTTGCATTATTACGCTGCCTTCAGACATCTCAGATTGAATCTGCTGGAACAAGCCAATGTTTCCCTGTCCAGGCCATCTCATTCATGGCCGTCTGGCTAAAATGTGCACCAATTGCCAAACACCATACGCTCCACACTGGGCATCAGTATGGCAAACTGAGTTGACACCAGGCTGCTTAAATCCTGGCTTCAAGTTGGGTGGGTGAATACTGGCAGTGGTAGACTCTCTATTTCCATGCTACTTTTTGCATTTAGAGATGAACTCCAGGCCATCTGAGTGTCAAATGAGGTCAAGTGAAGGTCTCAGAGACCAGTTGGTGGCATTAATTGACATAGATCCAAAAAAAAACAATGGGAAAAGGATAAGCAACTAAATTCACCTAAGACCAGAGTGTTTGACTGGAGCCTTTCCAGGCTTTGCAAACACCCGACCTTGAATTTCATCAGATGTGTGTGGGAGGGGGTGGGGGGCCAAGGCCATCTGAACAATCCCGAATTTATCCTCCCTGATCTAAGAGCATTATCTCAGAACAGTGCAATTCAACTTTGATTACGGCATGACACAAAATCTCATACTCTGACACCCGTACAGGCAAAATCACGCATACACACAGACGCTTACGCACACATCCTCCTGTTCCACTTTCATTAGTACAGCCTGCACTCCTCATCCCTCTATGGACAGATGGAGGGATTCATCCCTGATGTGGGTGTCTAAAGGACGAGGTGACAGAAGGATGCTAGGAAGAAAGGGAGTTATGTTTATACACCGAGCACATACAGATAAGGGTTTTTAATTATCTACAGCCCTCCCAGAGGGCTAAGGAGCTCCACCCACCAAAATCTGATGGGACTTTAGGATGCTCAAAAGAGAGAGAGCAACAAAAGGTCACACTCAACAAATAATGTGTAATTCATTTACTCTTCTGTGTCAACAGAATTCAGCTAAAATAATAAAATGGAATACCAAATTTTCAATCCATTTAATATGGACAAAAATAATTCACAATATATAGATAGACATACTTCGTGTATGGCACTGGATTACTGTAGTCTTATTAGCTAAAATATGCATAAAAAAAGTATCCATTGTCAATACTGTAGAGATGTAATGGACTTTTCACACAGAAGTCGCTTTCAAACAAAATGTGTTTTTGTTGGTCAGCACAGCACAAGGTCAAAGTGACATCAGCACAAGTGAATTGTCATTTACTTTAGGTCTGTGCAAATAATCGATGTATCGCCTGCATTAATGAATGCAATATTGCATAACTTGTTAGTGAACTATGGCTCGGCGTAGTAAATGGCGCTCCATTTAAAAGCAGGTGATGGAGATGTACTACTAATCACAGAACCGGCTTTACTGACGAGATGCGCATGATAAATCACATTCAATTATTTGCACAGCCCTAATATGAATTATTGTATTATTTCATTTATCATGAATTATTGTGGTGTTTGATGTCTGCATGCATCAAACTTGCTCTATTATTTACAGAATTCTTCAAAACTAAAGCTCTCCCTGAATCGTGGCATTTCAAAGCAATGGACTGAGACCAAATGCTGGTCAGACAAATCCAGTGGATCTGAGAGACATGTTGACATCTGCCTGTCCTAGCTCTCTCTCCCATTTCCTTCTTTTTATTTCCTCCCTCCCTCTGATCAGAGGAACCGTAATCTTCCACAGCAGCTATCGGTTCAAACTGACTCTGTCAAATGCTTTCCATCCATCTTCCTCTCCCTCGCTCACACACATACACAAATCACTTCCCTTCGCTTTTGAACACAGATGCATTTTTCCCCTCACACCTTTATCAAACAAGTCAGGGTCTTACTCCAAGATGAAAACGTGTTTGTCAGAGGTGCTTTCTACCTTGAGCGGGCACATGTCTCCTGCAGACCATAAAAAGATACTACGGCCGGCTGTTCTGACTAATACACACACACAGACTCACATGGAAATGATAAATGATCAGATAAAGATACACACTTAATCATGCATAGAAGCACATCAACAAAACTTCTCTTACCCACTTGGTCCACCCACTTGCTATCTGTGCTGATGCCCAGTGTCATGGGCGTTGAATGCACTGAATATTATCTCTTCAGATAAAGATGTTTCGATACTGTTGAGAGGCCTATTGAAGAGCTACTGATCCTTATTGTCATTATCCTGTTATTAGGTTAGAGTCCAAGCTGCTTCCTGTAGCTGTTTGCCATGCCCAGCTCATATATAAACAAATATCTTATTTGTCACTCGTTATTATGACTTGATGAGGTCTTGTATTCAATTAAATGATGTCTCAGGAAGAAATGTTGAAGGGACAGTTCATCCAATTCTGTCATCATACACTCTAAACTCTAATGTAGTTTTAAACCTGCATGACTTTCTTCCATAGAGCACAAAACAATATTTCTCAAAATATCATCTTTTATGTACCACAAGAGAGAGTGAAGAAAGGTTTTTTTTTGGAGAATTTTCCATTTTAACAAGGACTAAAACCATTATGTGTCATTTTAGAGGCTTTAAAATCCTCAGTTTCTTCATTTAGACATTCATCCAGTGTTCGTCAAATACTGGCCTCACTGATATACTGGTCTATTACAACTCTTTGGAAAAAGTAAACAAGGGGTTTTCAGTTTTCAATGGCTGCTTAACCAACAAATCCTAACCACAAGTGTATCTCTCAAACTCCCGAATGCTCCTAAAAGCCTTTAGACAAGAGAAGCAGAGCTTGTAGACAAATCAGGTCTTTCCTCTTTCACCTGAAGGTCTACTATTCATGAGACTCAACACTTTCCTTACCATTGCCTTTATTCTATTTTCACTTCCACATATAAAATGCGAGCAGCTAAAATCATATCCTTGGTCAGTCACACCACGTTAGACCTGCACACTGAAACTTTTATGTGCTCTCCTCTGGCTTTTCTCTGTTCTTTCGCTCTGCTCAATCTTTGAACTTTTTTTTCTTGATTAGTTTTCAACGGCATTCATGAAAGGTCACCTCTCAGTGTTTAAGAGGACGTTTTATTTATGATCCCAATACTTGCTGTGAGACAAATGCACAGTTCAGCACCTTAAATCAAAACGTTAGCCACTTCCACAGCAAATATATTCAGCACACTAGTGTTTTGGAGCAGTGCTGCGGTGCTGCTGAATCTGCAGCATTACAGCAAAAATATGTAGTTTAGCTGAGCGTTAAAGTTTATGAATTGCATGTGATACGAGAAAAACTGGCAAATGTGAAATATTGCCTATGCCAATAAATTGGTTAAAAAAAAATACTATATTTAAATCTATTAAATACTAATTTGCATAAGTGTAAAAAATTAAATATATTCCCTGCAACTAATGCACAACATACACAAGAAGTGACATACTGACATATAACTGCATACACACACACACACACACACACACACATAGAAACATGCCGTCATAGCATACACACATGTGAGCAGCAGCAGTGAGGGACAGCAGTGATGTGTGTGGTGGGGGTCGATGGGAGGTGTGGATTTGATTTCTCTCCCAGACTGAAGGCTTTTCCCTTCAGCTTTCCTCAAAGCAATCTTGGGGCGTTTCAGAGGCACTGATGCAGGTAATAAATCAGAGATCATAAAAGTTCATTTCCCACACAGCAGAGTCTCTAATACAGTGCTGATGTGTGCTGGGCCAGCCGGAGGTGGGGTCTGACTGTCATCACTGCATGCCACATATCATCAACTAAAAAGAAAGATGGCTAGAGGTTTCAGCTGACTTGAGCTTAGTTTTGTCTTCAATAATGAATGTGACTAGATGGCAACGGCTGGCCCTAGATCAGTAACTGAACAGCTTCCTTGTTTTTCTTTCTATGAAACCATCAGTTTTAGCCCAAAGGCAGATTGCACAGTCAAAGTAAGATGAATAATGATGTATGGAGGGCAGGAATGTAAAAAAATTAAGTCAGATATGGTCTCTGAAAACTACAGCCAACACAGTCCATATTAAGAAAGATGTTGGAGACATTCACATACATTTTGTAAACAATTATCCAAAGCAGGGTATGTATGACCTTGCCGTAGTTAGAGCCATTTCTACAAGATGAACTGGATGTGACCCATCTAGCTCTGGTTTACATACAGTATTAATACTAAATCTCGTCCAGTAGTGTTGGATGAACTGGACCTGCAAGATTAACTTCTTAGACATGAATGCCTGATAATCACAAGCTTAGAACTGATTATTATAAACCGTTAAACTGTGTTTTTAATTTGTGTGTGTGTGAGGGGGGGGTGGAATAATCTTGGGATTGGGGCCTTGATACACACGACTGGTTTCAACACTGGTAATCCAACTTATACCCTCCCATTCTCCACACACACACACACACACACACACACACAGACACATCTCAGTGTTCCTTAAGTGGAATCTTGGAGACTCAGAACTCTAATTTAATTTACAAAAATCGGTTTGAGATGTAAATCTTGTCATTTGCAACATTTATTGTTTGTGTGTGTGTGTGTGTGTGTGTGTGTGTGTGTCCAGGTATATTTTGTAGATATTCCCTCAAAGTACGTACATAAAATGTGGGAAAGAATCCAATTGGAGCATTGCATCAAGAACAATAACTATATTTGAATCCACACCAACAGACAATGTTCTGTTTATTAATGTGCACTGCAGTTTTGTTGTCTGTGGGTGCAATGATTTTATCATTCATAATCTTTAAGTAATTTCATTGATATCATGCCCCTCTGTCTTTACTATTACAGCTGTGGTGTGGACTTCCCTGCTCTCACAGAATTAGAATGACTATTAAAACTTTAGAGTAAAATGTATCCTTAAATTTGTCATCCTCTGGGTAAACGGCCCTTAAGACTGGACATAAGCCCTGGCCATAAACAATGAAGCCTCTTCTCTCTTGTTGGCAGTGAGCTAATGAGAGTGGACATACTTTAGGAACATGACCGCCAAATTCTAACACGCTTATACAGCAATAAGACCCTGTCAGTAGCTTTTCCATTAAATCTAGCATTCTGAAAGCACATGTGTTCAGATTCAAAGCCTAAAATAAATCACTGACCCATTGAAGTCAATTGAACACACTGGAACAGCTTGGAAACATATTGTAATAGCCAGCGTGGCTAAAGAATCTGTTTTAAAGAATCTGTCAGCTCCGCCTCTGGTCTAAGAGAAAACCCATTTTCTTACAGGCTCACACAAGTGATAAATCACCAGCTCAACATTAACTGTGAGACCAAAGGGAAGCACAGACAGAGGGAGAGAGAATAGAGATGGAAACAGTTTTCCAAAAGGTCACAAGAAAAGCAACTAAAATTGAGTCTCCACCAAAAAAAAATAAAAAAACATTGCGTCTATGTGTATTACTTCTTGGAGCAACACAAGAGAGGACTCAAATATCATTAGCAACACAACAGTCCACAAAGTCAGCCAGCATAATCAGAAGGCAGCAGAGTTTAAGAACAAGAGGACAATTTTTGCATGCATGAAATTTTATTGGTTTCCTCCACCCCATGCAAAACAAATTGATTTACCTTGTATTTCAAGACTGCTTATAAGTAGCGCTGTTGTGATAATTACAGCTGGTTTTTGAGGAATCATGCTGCGAGTCAAGTCGATATCTGCTGCTTATGTCAAGTCTTATGAAGGTATTCAACACAACATTCAGACAACCATAGCTGTTAAATTACTGATAAGAATGAGTTCAAGAAATGACTCGCTCATTTAGAGGCATTTTGGAGGACTAGCATTTAAAGTGTATGAGTCATCAATAAACAGAGTGTGTGCGCACTCTCTCTCCCACTCTCACACACACTCAAAAATGCATTATTCCTTTACTTCCCACTCCAAGGCTCTACGGACCAGACGCATCCATAAAGGCAAAAGCAACACAATGCCACAAAACCACCACTGTGTCTGCACTATGGTTTCCTGGTCAAACTGATGTTCAATAACACCATTCAAATGCAGATGACAAAGACGTTTGCATGAGCACACACACACAGACCCACAAGCTTATAGCGTGAGTGAAGATGTCACATTGGTAATGGCCTGGAGGCAAACTGTCATGGGTGTCGTATGTATAGATAATGAAGAACGAGAGGCACACAGTAGCTTCTTTGATGAGGGCTAACCGTGATATGCTCACTTCCATCCACATGCGTGTGAGTAGACAGATGAGCTATTGTCCACCGCTGGTAGATTACACACCACTCGAGGGTGTCGCAAGTGGCAACAAAAAAACAAATGCAGATGAACCTCATCAATATGCATTTTATACAAAATTAAATTTAAATGCAGTCCATGGTTCCTTGCAGAATCTCTAGCTGAACTTTCTGCCAAAACTTTCTCATTGAATGAGCGGCGGGTGCCGCTGCGCCCAGCTTTCTGCACCTGGCCTGATGCCAGCACTCTTCTCCTCCTCATCTGTGTGCAAGAGTCAGGACCGGAAGACAGCACTCCATTCTGTTTTCTATTTACCTTCCTCCCTCGCTCTGTTTGTCAGAAACCTTGTTGTAAACACCCAAGGCTGCTTTCGAGTCCTTTCAGCAGGGACTCCTGTGGTTTGGGATGAAGGAAACATAATCCATTCCTCTTTTCTTTCACTCTCCGCAGTTGGTCAGGCGGTTTAGTTTGATTTCCTACATGCTAAAACGCGTCACATTTCTTGTGTGAGTGAATCTGAGGGGTATTTTTGATCATGCATGACCACTCCCCAGAAGCTAAATCATAATGACACTGGAAAAGTGGAAATAACCTGTGTGTTTACCACATTTACCTTCCTTTTTACTCTAAGCAGATATTCTATCCCACGGCACTGAAGTGACATGAATCGCTCTGACAAGATTCTAATATCACCTTCATTCATGTTAGCTGTGCCAAATAAGACGACTTGTGAAGCGCGTCCAATGAGGGCTTGGAAACGCTTATCTTGAAGGCGCTGGAAGAATGTGGGATGCCAAGGGCATAAAACGCTGGTAGGGAGGATCATGCGACAGCTGCAATTTCTTGTCTGCATCTCTAAAATGTTTGGAAATACTACACAATTCATAATCCTGAAAAAAACATGTTGACTCCTTTAAAGGAGGAATAAGGCTTAATACTCAACTCAGCATTCAGTCTTCAATTCCATTCCATGAACCATGTTGATTTATGACAAGTTTGATCATTCCCCCTTGCATTTTATCAATGCTCATGATGGCACTCACTGGCGCCCTCTAGTCCACACTACAGTGGTGATTTGTATGTGTACGTCTGTGTGTGGGGAGGTACATTACGAGGGATAATGGAGCTAAAAAGTCATGTTTCCATGGGAACACTTATAGATGTGTGAGTGGGTGGCTGAGGGACTGAAGCTCACTGATACAACGGAGATGCTTAATGCACAGAACACAGAGAAAGAAACTCACATATGCATTGACAGACTGAATACACAAATGCAACTGCAGACATACACACTGCCAAGCTTCAATGCATCTGTTATATAGTATAGGGTAGACATTCACAACATGGTTGCAGTACGCTGAATGGATTCACCTGTGCCTGCACAAATCAAGACAGCAAAAAAAAAAAACATGTTAGTTTGTCTAGTCCGATGCTCACTGTCAAGGGGAATTAAACCCAGCCTTGGCAACCCAGAATACATAACGTCAAATGCAGATAAACCACGATCTATCTCTTAGATAAACACTAAACAGACTGAAACCAAAGTCAACAGGAAGTTGAATCACTTCAAAACAGGAGTACATTTCACTGTCCTAACAGCAAAGGACAAGTGCATCATTAGAGAATCCTGAAGTTTTCATAAGTGGATATTAACGGCAAAATAGAAATGTTGCCGACATCCTGAACACAACTGATCAAATAAAAAATCAATAGAAAACCAGTATGACATCCTTGCTTCATCTTTTCTCTCTCTTTGCAAGAACAAGAAATCTTGCTTAAAACTCATACACGTTTGCTGGCACTGACACTACTTTAAAACGGAGTCTTAAGGTGGGTGTTTCAAACAGCAAGTTCACCTACAAAAGGAACAAGATATATATGCATGTCTGCAAGTATCAAATAATCACATGCATCTGAAACAAAACTAATTCATTACCTGTCACGCATGGCTTAGCAGAGGCAAATATAAAAGCCATTATAGAGGGCTGTTTTCCATATAATCCTCCTGACCTGCACCAGAAATACTCTGCTCTCTTTCTTTAGGTATATTACTGAAACTACACGGAAAGGTCATATCACCAAGTTCATCATAGCAATGTTACAAATTTTGAACAACATAAATTCCTGTTCACAATGACACTGTACTGACTAGTAGCTAGTAGCATTCCTGCTGCTCATGGCTTTTGAAAATCTGATCATAAATTAGACAGATCACCAATTAGAAAATCACATGACCCCTTTAAAAAAAAAAGAAAAAAATTCAAGCAGATATACGCTACGACAGATAGCCTGCGGTTTTGTAATGGGATTCACTTGTGCAACAGTGGTGACAGGAAGAGGAGTTTCTCACTGGAGGAAATCACTCTCTCCTCATTATCCACACAGACACATGCACTCACATACTCACTAGCACACACACGCGGTGGGACATGGGGGACGCACAGCAGGAGTCTATTCTGAAGATGTCAGAAGCAGACAGAACTGTCACTTGCAATTCACACATCTACCTACAGACAATTGCATTCAGTCGCACACAGAACCGCACATGACATGAGCATATGTGCAGATGCATGGACCGATCTACAATAAGAAACTCTCTCTACATTCCTAACAAAAAAATATTTACTGCGCAAATAAACTTTGTGCTCTGCCAAGGCACAAAACACTTTCCAGGTACAACGTTAATTTACTTCCCAAAGAAACACTGCATGTTAAACACACAGGAAAAAAATCAAGGACGCGTGTTTGTTGCTAAGCTAATATAAATAATGGAACGATAAGTCGTAGAAACAGTTATAGTAACCCAGTTACAGCAGAAGTGTTAGGTACATACCACACACACCCAAACACGTTTTCAACAGGCCGGTAGAGGGAAACAGTCAAGCAGAGTCTCATTAAGCACAACAAGATTACAAAAATTGATTTTTCTTCCTTTTAGATTCCTGTTGGCTACTGTGTCTTACCGAGCTGTTCAAATAGCACACATCTTTAATCAAAGCTCATGCAGTTCAAGATCATTTTCCTAAAGTCAACTCATCAAGCTGCTAATTAATTGGGTTATAGGTAAAGATATACACATTCTCACAGTATCCAGAACAGCAAATCTATAAACTCCATTGAAGAGCTAACCAATGTCAGGTCATTGTTCCAGAGAAGCTTTATGGAAAATCAAGATACTTTAGCGATAATATACTTTACATTTGTGACCCTGGACCACAAAACCAGTCATCAGTCATTTTGCACCCTCAGATTGCAGATTTTCAAATAGTTGTATCTCAGACAAATATTGTCCTAACAAATCAGACATCAATGGAAAGCTTATTTATCCAGCTTTCAGATTATGTATAAATCTCAATTTCAAAGAACGACCCTTATAACTAGTTTTGTGGTCCAGGGACACATTTTGTGTCAATACAAGCAATAAAGCTGTTGAGAAATGCTATATATGCTTTATATCGCCATTTGCGAGTATACTGTATGAATGCAGATAAAGTTAAACATACTTGTACATCAAATTTGATGTAAAGAACTCAGCAGTAGTAGTAATATTTTGCAACAAGTCAAGTAGTTGAGTTTTGCTCTACAGTATATGGCTGTACTTTAGCGTAATACTGATATGTTAAAGATGGATATAATACCTTATTAATTAGAAGATGCCATTATATTGCCATAATTCTCACCATTACTACACCAGTTAGAGACCATTTCAGAGCAATAACCAAACTCAAATACAGATGCTGTTGTCTTGGAAAGCAATAGCAAAACTAAAACCTGATTGGTTGGTACAACCAATCATCAACCTATAAGAACAGAGGGGGTGGCTCTTCTTTGGAGGAGCGGACAGAGAGAGTCATTCACCAGTTCCCAAACCAGTCATTGAGCCTCATGTCAACTGCTCCGAGTTCATACTGATGAGTGAAAACACACTCTTAAAGTCCAGTGGGCTCTCATCCCAACAGCTATATTTCAAATATTTTATTAAGTCTCACTCTCATATCATTAATAATAAAATGTTTACATTCAATGCATTCTGTATTCCATTCTATCTATTCTAAGGTTATCTCTAACTATGGCCAAGAAAAGAAAGATTTTGAAAAATGTCGGCATTATATTTATCCTTGCAGATAGCACTGTGTTTAAGGTCTCTGAAATCTCTCTGGGGGCAGAGAGACAAGCAGACTGTCACGCGTTCAAGGCTGAGACGCCACTGGAACGCACTGAAATGATTAAGTTTTGTGTTTTATCACAGTCTGATGGTACTTGCCGTTTCTCCTTGAAACTCAGGGGCACTCTGACTGCAAAAGCATGCACGGAGTGCTCAACACATTCATCCACACCTACACTTTTAACAAACGGATGCAAAAAAAACCCAGCCATATTGTTGTATGCAAATGCACACACATACTGGCATTCACCTATAGCTTTATGCTATTAAAAAGCAAGCCATAATTGGCCACATGCAGACACAACGTACACTCACAGTACAAAAGCCTTGTTTCTTATCAGCCTCTAAAAAGAACAAATTCCACTCAGTTCACAAAAGCTTAAATACTTCATTAACACAATCTTCATAAATTCATAATTCATAGGCAGAAACCTCCGGATACAGTCAGCGGCTGTGAACACTTGTGAAGTCCCACTATGAATAGAATCCTTACAGAAATACCACTCACCACAAGCGTGTGAACTCCTATGATTACTTTAGATTCCAGTACGTGCCCCACAGACTCACACTCTCGGCCGACAAGAGATGAGTATAACAAAACAGCTCATGTTTAAGTCAACGAAAATTTGCCAATTACACGGCTGGCAAACAGCAGTGATGTGTTACTGAAGATGATGCTCATTTCCACAGCTGTGAGGGCAGAGGACTGGTGACGTGTCCACAGGACAAACTGAACATCAGAAACATGCGTTAGATGTGTCCTCAGCTGATCTATGCTGCATTGAGGCAGCCATAAGGGTTTGCAGATGCGTTGCTTTGAGACACAAAACAATGGCTCAAAAGGAAATGGTCAGCGGCTCCCTCTGAGAACAGGAGTCATGACATTACTGCAGCTGCCCCTGATTTCACATGTAAATTAGGGAAAACTTTTGACCCACCCATAATTGCAATTGTATGTGTAAATAGACAAGACCAGTATAAACGATAGATAGATAGATAGATAGATAGATAGATAGATAGATAGATAGATAGATAGATAGATAGATAGATAGATAGATAGATAGATAGATGCATACCATCATGAGCGCTTGAAACGGACCTCTATATTTTGATGACCATGATGAAATGACTGAAAATTACGCACGATAACAGACAACCACTGTGTCAAACTCTCAGTGTCTGAGCATAACGGTGTATTAGCCAGTAATTTTCAGGGTAAAATCTCACGTATGCTAGTCGCTCTTTCTCCACCCTGCGCCGTCAGGTAAAGCGCGCACGCTGAGAAGAAGCGCTCACGCACGCGGCTCAGAGAGCAAGTTGCGCTCTCTAGTTAACGCTCTCGCGGCACAGCCGCATGCTTGAAACGGGCTCCTTTTGCTGAAGACTTTTAACAGTCCCATGTGCGCTGTTTGTACCGTTTCATCTCTGGCCAGCCATGAAGAATGTTTCCAAAACAGCGCTTTAGCGGAGAAACATGTGCGTAAAATGAATATCATGCGAACTGCGTCAGCTCCACTTTGTATTTTAAGTCACGTCTTAAGCCTTGTATGATGAGACAAATGGAACAGCATAGCCTAATCTAAACGCGTTAAGTCTCATAAACATAGCTCATTCAACACTGAAAATTGTGTCATTTAAGCTTACTAAACCTCATGTTGTGCCGAACACAGTCTATGACTTTCTTCCGTGGAACACAAGATATGATGTTAAGGCATAATATTAGTGACTGACAGCCCATTGATCACCATACAGTCAAAGTGAACTGTCCGTATGCACACAACATCTACTATCCAGAAAGTAAAAAAGGATTGGAACAACATGAGGTTCAGCAAACGATGAAAGAATTATCATTTTTGGTTGAACTACCCCTTTAAGAGTCGCATGCGCTTGTCATAAAGCACTACACAATCTAAATGATCAGTTTAAAACAGTCTCCATATGTTGTTCTCAGTTTTAAATGTAAAAGCTCCAGGGTAAAATATTACACAATCCTGTAACGCGCGGGTGCGGATGCTGCATTGCCCTCCTCACAGCACGCCCTTATACTACATGGCAGGTAGTGCGCCTCGCTCACCTTCTTAAATAACCTTTCCCATGCGTTATTCCGTTAAATCACGAGTTCAAGATGTAAAACGCCAATCCCGTTATACGGTTGTCCCGTGTCAAACGCTTACCTGTTCTCGCTGCGGATTTCACCTCACCGCCGCAGTCGCGCTCACACTGCGGATGATGGGCACCTTCACAGGAATCCCAACTCACTTACTCCACAAATACAGCCACAAATAAAACACTCGACTTGGTGGCTTTCGCGTATCACCGACACTTAATTCTATCGAAAAGATCCTCCGCGTTTAATTTCCCCAGGAAGAAACGATAAACGAGCTGCAGAATCCCATCAACGACTAAGCTGAAGCGCTGGTGACCGTTAAAATTGCCGCTCGCGCTATAGTTTCCATCATGAAGCGCCGATTGACAGAATTTAAAGCGCGCTAAAGCGGCAGCCGGAATCCCGCGTGCAGCAGTTGAGCAAGCGAGCGAACGCGCGCTGCGGTCAGAGCGGCTGTTTCGGAGTTTACTGGTTCGCAGCTGACTCCCAAGTACCAGAGGAGAGGCGTGAGTCAGTGGCTTTCTGCTAAGACGCAGCGACTGTCTTGTTTTACAAACCCTCCTGACTTGCCCGCAGTGACATCCCGAATCTGGCCGCTGATTGGGCTAATTGTAAAATCTCATTGGCTGCAATCGGCGCGCGCGGCTGGCATGAATGAGGCATATGCGGCACCCCAATGTCTTTTAATGTGTTTATAATGCATGCATCACACAAACAGTGGCACGGATTTGGGGTGGGAAACGCGGGTGAATGTAATACTGCGGACAGAATAGTTTACGGATTTGAATATCTGATCGACAAGATTATTTGGAGATTAGTATGTAAACGTAATACAAACATCATGTCAGGAGATTAGCGTTAGACTAATTTATTTTACGATCATTATTTTATTCCATCAGAGATTAATCAAAATAGATTCGTAGATAAATAAATCCAAGTGATAATATTAATGTAATTAACAAATAGAACGTGCAAATGTTATTTAATAGGTTATTAACTCTGAGTTAAAATAAGATATTAAACATTTCATAAAATCGCATTGTAGACTTGATATAAATACAGTCCAGCGGGTGTCTATGGTTTTTGGCCGTTTATTACTATCATAACCAATAATTTGATAAACTTTTACACCTTGCTATATATGAAAAAGACTGTTTGGCATCATGGTATGCTTGATTCACTGCAATATTCCTGAATGCAAAGCTCTCAAAACACTGCATCACAGCTCCACCTGCAGGCCCATACAGTACTGCAGCCATATTCCAGCAGATCCCCTGCCACAGACAGACCCTCATGCAATGGACCACAGTCCTGGTCCTGAAGGACTCCAACTATATATTTTGAATGTCTCTTTTATTTGACGGTCATTTTGGGACACAAACATGAAGTAATGAGCTAACGAGTGTTTGATATGGAAGAAATGCAAAATGGTACCATCCATTTATACCTAAAGACAACAACCATCCTTAATGACTTGTGTTCATTCCTAAAGACAGCATCTGGCTCAGATCTTTGTTTCTCTGATTCTCATTTGTTTGTACAATGCTGAAATGTAATCCAGGTTTGTGTTCTTCTTTAATGAAAACTCTTCACCCCACTTGTTCTTTTAAACATTTAAAAGTTTTTTTCAAATTGTTTGACTTAATTGGCTTGTTTAACAAAACCGATTTACTAGCACCCCATGAGTCATTTCCTAAATTCAGTGCACAAGGTGAGCAATACTTGCTCAGAGGCTTGCATGTGTAGATGACCCATGGGAATATTCAGAAACACCCTCCAGTGTATCAAGTATTTGGGAAGGACGGACTAATAAAGTTTTAAAGGCACCAGTGGAGGTGTTTTGGGCTGATGTTAAGGATTTAGTGTTTAAATGTTTAACATATAATTACTTGGGGATAGTGAAGATGCTCTGGTCATCCACTGGATCGATTCTTTCCAATTATCCAATTTAAATAAATGAATAGCTGAAGAAAATAGTACATCTTAATGAGTTAGCACGGCCTTGCCACCTTGTGCATGTTTTGCATGCATTGAAAAATAGCAAATAGATTTTAAGACATTTAAATACAAGCAAACTGAGGAATCAATCTTAAACGAGCAATAATCAATACACGTCTTTGGTATAATGATGATAAATGCTCAAGATCTGCTGACCTAAATGGATACAGTTCTGAAGTCCCTATATATATATAAATCATATATGCAACATATTGTTTCATATATTCATCAACATATTCAACTGTGAATAAAAAAGATTAGGATAGGACGATTGCAAAGTCAAAGTTATCTGTTATAAATCTAAGGGATTATACTATTGAAAGAATTGTCATCTGTGAAGAACACCGACCTTTTGATAAATCAATGCAGAGACTTTGAATCAACATTGAATATGTCTGTGAAAACACCAAAATTCCTTTGTACAATTGGACACCATTGATTGAGACCGCAGCAGGGTCAACTTCGTAATCTGTTACACTTCTAGACCTTGTCCCAGTGTCTGGGGCCTGTCCGATAAAATTAATTTAAAGACAAAATAAACACACAAACAATTTGTCAGTTTAAACAAACGGTCCACAGTGCAGTGGAATTAAAACAGATCTAGGCCCCGATACTGACCATTTTTCTGTCAGTCTGATCAATAGACAATGTGTAGACAGGATGCGGACCAGAGAAAAGGCCATTGATAAAAGCACAACAGTGTCAAACTAATAAAGTGACGGCATTGTTTCTTTTTCTAAGAGTTTATTCCCCAAACCATCACATATACTGTATGTTTTACTATTCACATCATTTGCCATGCATAAATGTCTTGTAATGCAATATTTTGCCTTCACAAGACAGATCTGCATGATATAGTCATCTGTCAAGCAATCAGTGTTTCCAGTGATTTTGTGTCAGTTATTCTAGATAAGAATCTAGTTAAGATATATTATTGCCGTCCATGACAGAGAAATACAATCTAATGTCACTCAAATGATCAGTGTGTGTGCAGTGAAGTAGATTTAAAGTTCATAAATTTTTCTCCACTGACACCTGCAGATAGATTCCTCAGACAGGTCGAGTCTGCCGAGGAATGATCAATACCATTGATTGGAGTGTTTGGTGCCTAAAAGAACAAGATGAAGGAAGCGAAGCATGAGGGCGACTCATGTTGAATTATTTTGGGTCCTCAAGTTTGTGTCAGCAAGTATGCAAAAGAAATGGGGATCAGTAATATCAAGCAGCACCCTACGCAATACGAGCAGTTAATTTGTTCTATTCTAATGAAAATAATTTAAGTCTCATCAAAATTATGAATCAGTGTTTTGAACAAATGTGAATAATTCAACGAGTCACTCAAATACAGACATACATACATAATTTTTTTAAATAAAATAAATAAAACAACATGTCAATTATTCAATGACTCACTCAAAGGTTTTAATTAGCATCAGTTCTAAATGAATCAGTGTTTTGAATAATTTGAATGAATCAGTGACTCACTCATAAAGAGCGTAATTTGTTTCAGAATATTCAAAGTTTTGAACAAATTGATTGAGAGAGTGGTTGCACGTACCAGCTACGTAATATCCATTCATTGTTCATCTTTTTCTGCATTATGGGGCACCATGCTAGATTTATGCCATTAAGTCATGCGTACAAAACGTGTACATACACACTATGGTCAATTTCAAAGTCATTTTACACCATGGGCAATATTATTTATGGGCTGCCAATGAAAGGATAGTATTTATAGCGTCTGCCTTCATAAACGTGTCAACCCTCTTACTGGCTGCTTTCTGTTTTCTGATTTCTGTCTGATGAACATCCTTTCGAAAACAGCATCACTGTCACTGCTGTGTACAAGACCTCATCTGTTCATGATCATTCTGCCATCAGCCATATCAAAGCCCCAGGATGGACAAACCGTAAGACATTTTTACAGCTTTTTTTAATAAATCATTTTCTGAAGAAGAATTTGTTTTCCAAGTTAGCGTTTTCCGATATTTGAAAGATATCACAGATGCCAGTTTTATTTGATGTAGGAAGTATCAGGTTAAATGGGCATCTATGAGCAGAATTCTATTCTATGTTTTCTGAGTTATGCACTTGTTTTCACAGACATATTCATGTTGATTCATAGCTTTGCATTGATTTACAAAAAGGTCAGTGTTCTTGACAAACGACACTTCTTTCAATAGCGTATGTTCCTTCAGAAAGTCTTTACTAATTACGTTTACATGGACAGAAATACAGTCTATACACACTATTTTCCACTATTTTTTCCAGTGTTTCTTTACAACTGCTCACAGATGACACTTTGAGAGCTACACGGCACGAAAAACTACTTAACACAGATAAAAAAAAAACTAAGATGAAAAAAATTGAAAAAAAAAATTCATTTAAATTTTTTTAAATATAGTATTTAATATACATTTTAATTAATATTAATTAACAATATAATTTTTTTCATACAATCTTTTATTGTGGTATAATCTTCAGATAGACCCCTAATTTCTATGCAATAAATAAATGAACAAACTGTGGTTAGTCACTGTACATGAGCAAGTGGATGATTCTTGGCCAGAATTAGCTTAACTGAGGTCCAGATTGTGTGCTTTTGTAGAGGTTTAGCTACACGACTACAAACAGTTACACTAATGCTTGTCCAATGGACTGAGATGTGTGGTTTCATCTCACTAGCAGGTTCTGATGTCTCAATGTGGCCTCACAGCAATGATCTCACCAGTCTGCTGAATTTGGATGCCTATATGAGATCCTGTGTGTCTTCATGACTGTTGTCACTGTTCCCTCACACACAGCTGGTCCCTCTCGGTCAATGGCAATCATTGTGTGTGTGTCTTTCAGGCACGGCGGCCAACGTTAGATGGTCTCATCTGGAGAGATGGTTGATTACAGAGGGAGACATACTCAAGGAATGCTACAAAGATCTCGGGGCCTTCAGACACACACATGAAGATTTCCATGAGAACTTGCCCTTCGCTGGAGCCTGTTATCATTTGCATGGCTGAGACGAAGCAAGCGTCTGTTACCCAAGGCTGTGGCGATAAGCCCAAGTTGCAAACACAGACTTCACCAAAAACTTTTATAGGAGAATCTCTGGAATGTTCTTCCGCCTCAAGCTATTCAATCACACCTGCTGAAGGAGAGGTTATCTGTGTACACTGTCTGGTCACCGACAGCAATGTGTGCAATCACAGCACTAGGGCTTCTTCAACAACTCTTGTTTTCTGGTTCGGCTCTTCTGCATGATGTTTCTCTCTGGCGGTTTAAGAAAGCCTATTTCCTAGAATCCAAGAGCTTGTGCAGCAAACTCATTCCAACAGGGTTTTTGACATCAATCATTACATAAAAACCAAACACAGCGGTACAAAGGTTAATAAGAGAAAGACGGGCTGTTTGTAGTTTTAAATACTGAAATAGATGTGTCTTTCTTTGTACTAAAAGCACTCTACCATTCTCCCTCTCCTCTTCAAGTATTGATGTAGAATCTTTTTGTTAAAATTAACATGAGGTAACAATGGACGCCATTTACTTTTTAATGCATGCTATAGTCCTATTGTAAATAACTCACTGGGAATGTTATTTTAAAGGGAAAACACTTTATTTATAATATAGGGAAAGATGCAGCTATTGAACTTTAATGTGCAAGGCTTCCTTTGGCAGCTGATTGATATTGTAAACTGGTATATATATGTGTATGTGTATATATACATTTTTTTTTTTACTTTCATAATCAAACACACTGGTATATAGATCAAACAGTTTTATTTCTAGTTGTCTACATATTGAATCGGATTCGGAAGCAAATAAAAAATGTAGACTTCTAACTTTCTCTGAACCTTTTTTGGTGGCATAAATTAAAATGAAAAGATATCTAAAGATATCTAAATATCTAAAAAGATATTATTAACCAACAAGCAGATAGCAAACTCTCAATCAGTCAGGTTGCGTTCTTGCATGCAACAGCCACTTTTCACCATCTAATCCATTTCCAGTGTATACAATCAAGTGCTGCTCTACATTTTTCCAGTTTCACTCAGAAATGCATCACATTACAGAAATAAGACAGACTGAACATGACAATTCACACTGACTTTAACTCAAGCATGATGAATGTGTCTTAAAAATGCTAAAGATAAATGTGTACATTGTGGAGTTAGTGAAGCCATTTATCACATGGTCACTTCTGCTTTAAGCTTTCAGAAAGTCTGCAATCATCTTTCAATTTAAATACAGCAGCACAAAGCAATGAGGTATACACAAACTTATGAGCAACAGTAGAGCTGTAATGATATCTTTTGTTCTGTGGCGGAAGGAGAATTTATTTGTGCTATTCTATGCTGTTGAGACTAATTGAATGTGCGTCTTGTTGCAGATTTAATTTGTGTTATTTGTTATGCTGACTGAAAGTTTGTGTGTGTAAAAAAATATAAGAAAAACTCTCCCACTCTTTCTTGAGGTGATATATGGAACTCCGTATTTCATATCTGGCCTGATTCATTTCCACAAACTTTGCCTGTACCTGCTGTTATCAGAATACACTATTATTATCAGCATCAATTTCTCAGACTGGTCTGTACATAAAGATATGAAACACAGAAAGGGAAAGATAAATAAATAAGATTAAATATAAATATTAGATTAAAATAGAAAATGCTGACTTGACTAAACAACTAACAGCGATAAGTTCAAGTTGAAGTACTAAAGTAAGGAAATATGAGTTTTAAGTAATATGTACAAATATAAACTTTAATAAACTAGCATTAAGATGAAAACAAAAAAATATAAAATAAAATCAACCCCCTGAAAATAATAAATACCATAATAGTAGCTAATTAGTTCATATTAAAATAAAATAAAAAATTTGATGGACCGACACTTTTTATTATACTAATAAATTATTCTCAGAGCTGGTAAATTTCAGAAGGTTAGTTTCTTTATAGGCACATAAACCCTTATCTACAAAACTACATATTTTTACTCACTTTTGTTCCTTTGCAAAAAGACACAGATGAATGAACACAAGTTGACCTTTTGTAGGCAAGTTGTCACATACTGTAGGAACTCACCACTATGAAATCCTAATACAAAAATATGATGCTCCCGGAATAAAAAATAAAATAAAATAAATTTAGGAGAGTTCAAGTATTTTAAAACAATATACAAAAGCACAGCAAGAAAAGAAAAAAAAAACATGCACAATTAGTAGAAAAAAAGCTTACTTAATAAGATGTAGTCTTTGTGTGGCCAGCTTCCTTGTGTGACCAACTAACCTCAGTCTCACCTATAAACAGAAAAAACAATAAACAATCTATAGATAATTATAAAAACACACAAATAGTATGCACACTGCATGAGAAACCACTCTACTTCTTGACTCTTAATTTATTTAGAATGCCAGAAAATAAAAATAATCCTAACGCCTTAAACAAGACTGGATTTCATTCACTGACTAAACATGCAATTAGACCATAACAAGCATACTTCTGTTTTGTTAGCATGATACTGTTAGACAGCTGCTCAGCTGTCACAAGTAATCGCCACAACACACATATATCATAAATCAAAAAATGACCACAAAGGAGTGACAGAGTTCAGTAACGTGACACAGTAAGATTAATATTTCCTCCAGCCTGTACCGTCAGGCTCATTGTTTTCAATAAAATGTCATGGCCCCCCATTACATAATCACATCTGCGATTTGGGATCAAGGTTTTGATGCAATCAATGCCTATTAGAATCAGCCAGTATTGATTGAAAGCAGAGAGCTGATACCATCTCTCCATCTCTGGCCTGCTTAGATCATAATCTCTCTCTGGTCTGCGTAGGACTTGATTGGCATTAATAGGTCAGTGTGTTGCCCAGGGATGCAGGCGAGGATAATTTTTCACCACTAATAGTGTGACTGTAAACTGCCCCCAGACTAATTAGGGTCAAAGGTGGAGGTGCATCCTGCCCCCTCGGTTGTCTGGGAACAGGACAGAACTTGGGACGAGAACTTGTGAACCAAACAAAGTGTGGGATTCTCATTTTTTTTGGCTTACTTTCACAAATTCAGGGCCACTACAGTGTTTTCCAACCTATTTGACTCTAAAAGCCAAAACCAAAAAAGGGTTCCTTATATTGGAATGAATGAATATTCTACAATGATTCACTTTATTACTGTGAGTGAAACACAAATTCACCAATATTTTCCTCTCAAACAGAAACATGTTGTTTGTTGTCTGCTGTACTGTGTATGCAGTTATGTTTGATATTGGTTTGTTTGGCTGTACAAAGTTAAACAAACTAGCTGTGTCCCTTCTAAAAAAAACAATGCGACGTTATATAACCTTAACGCGACACCTTGCGTTTGATTACAAGCTGTAATAATAAATGATGCAAACAGCCAATCGAATGAAACATGCCGAGAGAGACACTTTTTACTCTCGCGAGACAGTGAAAGCACGCGATTTGCTCAGTTTTTATGACATAAGTAAAAGAATAATAATAATAATAAAACGTTTTTGCGAAGGATTGAATGATTTAGACGCCTTCTGGAAGAATTCTAAGTAGCTGAATATAATAATAGCCTAATAATTAAAATCTAAAATAATATAAAACTGTGGATGTATTTATGCATAAATTAATTTACGGTAGCCTAAGCTATATTTCCACAAGGAACTTATTCATTTTCAAACCTTGCAAATTAGAAGATATAGATATAGGTTACATACATTTATTTAGATGTAGCCTACAGCTCCACGAGATTTATTCATTTTCAAATTCTATTTCTTATGTAGGCTATTTAAGTGTAAAGACTTTTATTTAATTGTAAAGAATTTTCTTAAGAAAGAAAGAAAGAAAGAGAACATACAAGCAATAAAGATTTTGTTCCAGGTTACTTTTTCAATTACTATTTCTTTTTATTGCACTATTTAAATTATTATTTTTGATTATTTTTAATCTTTTGAAAACCCTGATATTTATATTTTAAATTCATAATTTCTTTATAGGTTTAACAAAACAAAACTGAAATCTTTCCAGTTACCCCCTGTGGTAGATACCCCTGAATGGGAATCACAACGCTACCCTATACATGGAATTCTCTTTGAAAAAATGAGAGCGAGTGTTTGTATCCTGTGGGAGTTTCCTGTGCGTTTTCACAAGGTGACATTTAAAAGACAGTTTCACACACTGCAGTTCAGCAGCCATGAGCAGCTGACACATAAAAACCTTTATCACCGTCAAACCACACGGCAGAGAAGGACCAGCATCCTCTTTGTGTGTGTGTGTGTGTGTGTGTGATTGTGTGTTTTAGACAGCACCATAATAGTAGAAGCGAGCAGCGCAAGTGTGTGTTGGTTGATAATGTCCTGGAGCGTGTGCATGTATGTGTGTGTGTCTCAGACCATGATAAACGCCACAATGTGCACCTGTGTTTGTGTGCGTCGATTGCTAATTTAAAGGATGGTGAAAGGTGTGCCGGTGGTTTTCAAACTACAATTTTGAATAGGCGCACCTGTGTTAATTTTTAAACAAGGAAATGTTGAAAGAAATTGTCAGTCTAGCAGCATTTAATTACAGGTGCATCTCAATAAATTAGAATGTTGTGTAAAAGTTCATTTATTTCAGTAATTCAACTCAAATTGTGAAACTTGTGTATTAAATAATTTCAGTGCACACAGACTGAAGTAGTTTAAGTCTTTGGTTCTTTTAATTGTGATGATTTTGGCTCACTTTTAACAAAAACCCACCAATTCACTGTCTCAACAAATTAGAATATGGTGACATGCCAATCAGCTAATCAACTCAAAACACCTGCAAAGGTTTCCTGAACCTTCAAAATGGTCTCTCAGTTTGGTTCTCTAGGCTACACAATCATGGGGAAGACTGCTGATCTGACAGTTGTCCATAAGACAATCATTGACGCCCTTCACAAGGAGGTTAAGCCACAAACATTCATTGCCAAAGAAGCTGGCTGTTCACAGAGTGCTGTATCCAAGCATGTTAACAGAAAGTTGAGTGGAAGGAAAAAATGTGGAAGAAAAAGATGCACAACCAACCAAGAGAACTGCAGCCTTATGAATATTGTCAAGCAAAATCGAATCAAGAATTTGAGTGAACTTCACAAGGAATGGACTGAGGCTGGGGTCAAGGCGTCAAGAGCCACCACACACAGAATGTCAAGGAATTTGCTGAACCTCAGACAACATCAGAGGCGTCTTACCTAGGCTAAGGAGAAGAAGAACTAGACTGTTGCCCAGTAGTCCAAAGTCCTCTTTTCATATGAGAGCAAGTTTTGTATTTCATTTGGAAACCAAGGTCCTAGATTCTGGAGGAAGGGTGGAGAACTTACTTGAAGTCCAGTGTTAAGTTTCCACAGTCTGTGATGATTTGGGGTGCATTGTCATCTGCTGGTGTTGATTGTGTTTTTTTTTTTGAAAACCAAAGTCACTGCACCCATTTACCAAGAAATTTTGGAGCACTTCATGCTTCCTTCTGCTGACCAGCTTTTTGAAGATGCTGATTTCATTTTCCAGCAGGATCTGGCACCTGCCCACACTGCCAAAAGCACCAAATCTTGGTTAAATGACCAGGGTATTGGTGTTCTTGACTGGCCAGCAAATTCACCAGACCTGAACTTCAAAGAGAATCTATGGGGTATTGACAAGAGGAAAATTTGAAACAAGAGACCAAAAATTGTAGATAAGCTGAAGGCCACTGTCAAAGAAACCTGGGCTTCCATACCACCTCAGCAGTGCCACAAACTGATCACCTCCATGCCACGCCGAATTGAGGCAGTAATTAAAGCAAAGGAAGCCCCTACCAAGTACTGTGTACATCTCAAGTAAATGAACATACTTTCCAGAAGGCCAACAATTAACTACAAATGTTTGTTTTTTTTTTTTTGGTCTTACGAAGTATTCTAAATTATTGAAAATAGGTGGGTTATTGTTAAATTTGAGCCAAAATCATCACAATTAAAAGAACCAAAGACTTAAACTACTTAAGTCTGTGTGCAGTGAATATCTTTAATACACAAGTTCCACAATTTGAGTTGAATTACTGAAATAAATGAATTTTTCCATGGCATTCTAATTTATTGGGATGCACTTGTATACTGTAAGTAATTGAAATCTGATTTGGATAGGTCTATCCAAATTTGCATACATTTACAATATTCTATTTTATTTTTGTGCTGCTTTACACACCCTCTGTTCCCCATGTACAGATATTCCAGTTACATACAGTGAAACATGATATAAGACCGCGAGGAAGAGCACTTCCATGTTTAAAATAACACAGGTCACTGCTGTTTTCTTAAATTATGCTTAGCATTTAAACCATTTTATTATTTTAATGGAACAAAGAGTATTATTGTCTCTGTTGATTCTACTATCTTTAGCATGTCAGCTTATCTAAGTTCAAGTTCGATAATATGCCCAAAAATGGCTTTTTACATATATCAGTGCTGTCTTTATACATGTTATTTCCTACTTCCCTCTTCTGAAGTTGTGATTATGAGTTGTCATGTTCTAGTGTTGGAAAGAACAAGAATCATGGAGGACAGCTCATTCATGAGTTCATTCTTGCCCATTTATTGGGAAAATCTTATTAGAGCCAATAAATATTTAGTTAATATTGGAGATTTAATCAATTCATTGGTAACCACATAAACTTTCAGCTTGTTGACAAAATCAAAATCTTGTAAAAAGCCATAAAAAGTCAATGTAAATGTGAAAAGCATTCCACTCAGGTTAGCTAACATGCTAAATTAAGCTGCAACACCAAACAAGGAACAACTTTGTTCCATTTGAAACAGCATCACCCTTCAAAAATCCAAATGCTTTGCCAAGTATATAGTGTATTTAGTACATCATTTGAGACTACAGCAATGAATATGTGCACATGGACATACTGTTTGATACTTTCAACAGAAGCATGTGGGCTTGTGTCATATATGTTTTACCGTAATTGAAATGCACTGTGTTGTCTGTACACTGCAAAACAGAGGGTGTGTTAAATAGCATTGAGGAAATGTAGGTGTGTGTGAGCACTGCAGTTTCCTCTTCTCAGAACGTCTCATTATGATGAAGAGGATCTGACCTCACTACTGCAGTGTGGTGTAGTCAGCATGCATCTCACACCCTGAGAGGAGAGAGAGTCTCTCCCTCTCTCTGTACATTCAGCTTCCTCCTGGAACAAAATTAAATAATAATAAAGACAATAAAAACTACATTTTTTACATTTTTGAACAAAATGTGAGAGCTTGCTGCTATGACAGTAGGGTGCTGTTATGCCTTTAGTAGTGTTGTAATTGCATTGCTATGAGGTTGTAAAGTGGTTCTGGCTGGTTGCTAGGGTGTTTCTAGGAGGTTGCTTTCTGGCTTATTTAAAACAGGCTCATCCATCTTTTTAGTAACCATGAGGATTTCAGTTAGAACTTGTCTGAACTTAATGTAAGACTTATGATAGAAAGTTCCTGCCTCCTGGGCCAAATAACAGAAACAATCTAAAGTGTGAGCTAAATTTCAGCAAACTTTTACACCCCCCCCCAAAAAATCCATTGTCTATATTTTTGCTCACATAGAAATCATTTTCAAACTAAAACGTTCTGTTGGTTAACGCTGGAAACTCTGCATAGGAAAATCTTTTGCTTAAGATTGTATAAATTCCTGTTAAATTTACCACATTTCAACCATGAAAATTCATTAGTCAGTGGTAAAGGTGTAATCACACTCTAGTTACATTTTTCAAAGCAGCTGTCTGTTGGTCAACGTGCCAAATCTGAGTGAAACTAAAATTTGTGTGGCTAAATCCTTTGGCATTGGAGTAATCCCTTTGACTGTATTTCACCTGTGGAATTCAGCTCAACAACAGTAAAGATCACCTAGTGACATTTCTGCAAAACAGCTTCCTGCGGGACCAACTTGAACCCACTGCGAAATCTGCACGGGAAAAACGTCTACCATTGAAAGACATTGAAATTTTGCTTGTGAAAATGTAGCAAATAATTGTAAAGATGCAATTACACTGGTGAAATTCCAGTGAAGTGACCAACTTAAACCCATAGTGTTGTATATATTTTGCTATTGCATGAATCCCTATCAAAATAAACATAATTTAGAACGCTCAACAGCCCCAGATTCCTTCTTCACTGTAACTTTATATTATGTATGTAGCACAATAATTTGAGGTATCGTTCATATTTGTAGCACAAATGGTGCTGAAGTGATATGTCAAAGTTTAATAGCAAACACCACTGAAAATAACAGTTCCAGAGAATACTTCCTCCCTTCCTTTCTCTTCTTCTCTCATTTATTTGTAAAATAGACACCTCCAGTGAGGCTCACCTTATTAAGTATGCTCTGTCTAAACCAAACTTCATCAAACACAGCCGAAGATCTCTGTTGACTCAGTAACGCTCAGTGATGATGCAGTGTTTCAGTTTAATAGAATAATTGAGTCTCTTTATATTTTATTGACTCTTTGAGAATAAAACACACAAGAAAACCCATGCCCTATCTACCCTCAGCTGCCTTAAAATTCATTTATTTTTCCGCCAGCTTTCTTATTATTGATAAGACACGACTTTGGCTTTATTTGAATGTAAATGAAGCGTTAGATTAACCCAGGCCATGGATTTGAAATATTACAGATGTATTTGTAGGGAAATTAGATTTATTCCGCTGATCTGATGGATTCCTCTGATGGCTTTTTTCTTTTCGTCCTCTTTTTTTATGATGAGCACATATTTGATTTCGGAAATGGAAACAGCGCAGGCCCGCTCGCTCCATCTGCTGATTATATCCCATGATTACTGAGGTGAAGGTAAACAGAACTCACTTGATGGAGGAATCTTTGGGCCGCCACATGTTTAGAAGATTGAAATGAGGCGACAGTGTCATCCATGTCTGAATTCTGGCTCTGTATTTTATCTGTCAGGTCTGTCTGACATCACTACATTATGCAAGTCCAGGGCTGTGCGACATACATTACTATTTGTGACTCAGATCTCAAAAAATACTTTTCAGTGCTAAATATAATGAACACAATGATAATATGATAAAAATATGATAAAAAATATCCTGATATCATAACGAAGACAAAAAACTAAACAAGTACTGTAGTTTGAAACATTAGCATAAACAGAATGTATGTTTTATGTGATAGAGGAATATATAGACAGAACATTAGTGTGTACAGGGTAAGTGTATTCCTGCCTAAGGCTGTCTTTGCTCTCTCCTTCATGGCCCGAGTCCCAGCTCTCAGCCTGACCTCTACACCACATACAGAGAGCAAATGAAGAGGAACTAACACGTAGCCCTGCATCTCTCCCCTCCACTCGACAAGCCTTTCGTATCTCTCTTTTCCGCCCCACAATTCCCTTTTATCCTCTAACCATCTCTCCCTCCTCTCTCTTTTTATTGCTTTCATACCCGTGCTCACCTCATTGCTCCTTTAGGTTTTTTTATATTCTCTCCACTCACTCTAAGGATAAACTTTTCTATTTAAAATAGCATTTTCATGAAATCCAATTTTCTGCTCAAGGTGTCTCAAGAACATATGTTTCTATATTCTTGTTAGCTTTTTCATTTATGCTAATAAGAAGCTCTATAAGAAAGAGCAGTGCATGTTTTTCAGACTTACGTGGTAATTTCATGTTTCATGTGTTTTTAAGTAGTTGCAATATATACCATGTTAGTCATTCATTACCTAGGTATATATCAAAGTACTGTCACAATAACACAGTATGATTTATGATACTTTTTTGTTTTGGGAAGTTAGTTTTGCAATGGTAAAAAGCAATTTTTATGAGTTATCCCACCACGTACCATCTGTTCTCTTCTCATCTCATGTTCAAATTTTCTTCCTTCAATTTGATATAGTTGTTCGCTCCCTCCTGGGAAGTCAAACCTGTATCCATTAAAACACATTAAAAATATTTGAGACCATAAATATACATGCAAACATATGAATGCCAACCCACAATTGAAATCCGGAGAGAGGTTTCTGGAGCTCCTCGGTGCACAGGCACGACACTCTCATAAATGGGTGGAGGGAGGGAATCTGTGATGTGTGTGTGTGTGTCTAGGGTCTCATCTCTTGTCCATGCTAATGAGCGTAAAGTGACTTCACTTGCTGCAGCTGTCCGGCAGGCTGCTCAGAGTTGATTGGTGGCAAAATAAATAAAGATCTAGACGATGTGGTTTTTGGATGACTGCTTCTGTCCTGAAGGTCCGAACACAGAGACAGTGAGGGTCTGTAAGAAGAACACAAATTACAATTAACACACTGTACATTCTGAGATGCAGATACTGAGTCATAGTGCATAGTGGGACATTAATGCATATTATCACATGAATTGATGAATTACAACACTATATAACTTTGCATACAAGTTTGAGATCAATTAGAATTTTAAAGAATGAATACTTTTCATCAGCAAGGATGCATTAAATTAATTTAAAATGACAGTAAAGACATTAGTGATGTTACAAAAGATTTCTATTTCAAATAAACACTGTTCTTTGGGCTTTCTGTTCATCAAAGAAATCCTGAACCATCCTGGATTCCATGAAAATATTATGCAGGACAACAACATCACAGTTTTCAACATTGATTACAATAAATGGTTCTTGAACACCGAATCGGCATATTAAAAGGATTTCTGAAGGATCTCGTGACACTGAAGATTTGCCAGCTTGGCCATTACAGGAATATTAGGCCTACTGTTTTACTGTATTATTTTTGGTTACACTTTATTTTAAGGTGTCCTTGTTATAGTGTAATTATACTTAGTGTAAAAGTGCTGAGTAACTTTATTTACATGCACATACTTACTACATGGTTAGGGTTAGGGTTAGGCTTAGGGTTACTTGCATGTAATTATGCATAATTTATTGTTATTAAATTGTAACATGTAACAAGGACACCTTAAAATAAAATGTGGCCTTATTTTTAATTAAATAAATGCACTTAAATGCTTAGACAAAGCCTTGATAAAAGACTTCTTTTAAAAACATTGAAAAGTCTTACCAACCCAAAACTTTTGAACTTATACAAACTGTAGAGTTTGTATATTGTATGTATGTAGAGGCATGTATGTATTTTGTATGTAATGGTCAAAAATCTACTTTTAAATGTATAAGTCACACAGAAATGAAACACGTCTTCATTTACTCATTCTTATGGCCATTCAAACTTGTATAATTTTCTTTCCTCAGTTTTTATGCAGGATGTTTAAATGCCGTTTTCAACACAATGAAACTGAATTGTAGTCATGTCGTCTAGCTTCAAAATGTATCATAAAAGTACCATAAAAATAGTCAGAACATCTGTTATGTGCATATTCAAATTGGAAATAAAATAAAAGAATCAGAAATACAGGAAACGTCACACTACAGGACATGGCTATCACTGCTTGAAATTTCATGTCAGCTACTCACAAATATATTACCATCTGCTCACTGGGCACCAAGTAATCCAGGTTTCACCAAGCCCGTCCACAGTAATTTAAAGCACACAGCAGACTAGTCTCCTTGCAGAAATAAATGCCACTCAAGTCAGTGACCCTGATCCAAAGCCGGCTTCATTACACGCTTACTGAACATGGACCCTTCTTCACCTCCTCCTCAGTCTGGACTCGCATGTCGAACGGAACATGTCTGATAATGACGACTACCAGTCAATCATTAAGCTATGCTCTGCCTCTGCCGCAATGATCTCTGGACCTTAAATGTGCCAGTAGTGAACAGAATTGGAATTATTTGGGGTATAAAATGGCTGTCTATTATCTGTGTGTGATGGTGTGTGTATTGATGGCCTGTGGCTTGTGGTATACGTCACACTTTAGCATGTGGTAATGACAGTCCTTGGGCCACAGAGTCTCATTATGGACACACACACACACACACACACACACACACTCCACTAAAGGTTATGAAGAGGGCCAGTGCACTCTGAAATTGTTCTGTAAATAAGCACAGCATTAATCTTTAACCCCGGCCACTGGATTCCCCTCTGGGATAGTGCAAATCTTATGTCAGACTTCAGCTGCCAGCATTTATTGGCTTGATTTGTCATTGTGCTGATGATATAGTTATAGTACAGATTGAGATATTTGTCTCTATGGTGTATCGGCTCCAGCAGGGGTCAACTGTGAAGATTGTTACGGTGTTGTTGACTGGAGGGTAAAAACTTTGAGCTGGAAAGGTGCCTCCAATCTCTCATTGTGCCTACAACTAACAAATGACTGACAGAAACATCCAAGATGTGTTTGTGTACGTTTTAAATGCTATTTTGGGGCATTTTGACACTTTTACATATTTTATGTTTATGAGTGGGACCATTATACCAAATGTGCATGTCCAAGTTGAACCCTTTGCAAAATCTAAGTCTGTAAATCTTTAGCCTAAGCAAAAAATTATCAATTGCATGGATTCCTATTAAAATTTGTTGAAGAGCGGTAAATGTCACCACACTTTTGGTATGAACCAAAGAGTGGGATCTGAAACGTGTGAATGAGTCGGATGAACGTTCTGACATACAGCATTGACATCGATGAACTGGTGGGTGAATTCATTGGCGTTTTCTTGTTTTTAATGCACCACCATTACTTTGCCTTGCTAATGGTTAGATAAATATAAACATAAATATGGAGGATGAGTGAAAAGTCGGATGGTAGAAGATGATATACGTGGTGGGATAACCCACAATATATTGAGTATATAATACAATATATTGGAAATTATGAATATTATTAAATATCTATCCCCTGCATGCTCACCAATTGAAATAAGAGTATCGAAGAGTGCTGTATAATACGACAATGCAGAAAACACTGCCAACCGATTTTATATTCGTTCAATGCTTATATTCTTGAGCCGTTTTTAGATCCTTAAGGAAATTAGGTTTTATATTGTGTCCTTTCAGATTTCAGATCATTCCTAATATTGTACATTTTAATCACATAGGTCTATTGAGATGTTACCCCTTCCCCCCCACCACCAACCCAACAGATTTCAAGTAGAGTATGAAAAGATAGTGAACACACAACAGGCAGTACTACAAAATCCAGCAGTTAGCAAACAAATCCCGAAACTATTTAGCATTACTGTCTTGTCAGAATATTTGAAATGATCTAAAGCCTGTGTATTTGCATAGTGTGTGGATTCTGGTCTGCGTTTTGCACATCTAAAGCTGCACTGGCTGTTTTCCGAGTCCCGAGAAACACTTGAGACCAGAGCAATGACACACGGCTCACCAATAAAACATCAACACTCTAGAGGTGAGAGAGAAAGAGAAAAGCGTTTCTGCCTCTCGGTTTGCCTGAGGGAATGCTATCCACTCCATTTTTACATGAAAGACCTTTTCTGTTTTTGTGATTGAGGGCATCGGGATGGCCTGAGGGAAGAGAGTTTGTGGGGGAGCGTTGTAGAATTGGGGGCGTGTTGGATGGTAATTCGCACGGAACAGCAAAATCCAATCATCCCGTTCAGTCAAAGCGCTGAGCACACAAAAAGCTGCCGTTCTCGTCCATACAAACATGTGCGCTCTTCGGGTGGATATGAATCTGCTTTATTCGCGGTCGATTGAAGACAATGGTGCAAGCCGCAGATAAGATTCGCCCGGTCTCCTCGGACAGAGAAAATAACTATTACCCACCCACCTCGACCCCCCTCGAAAACATACACACGTCCCAAACGTCCCACTCTCAAGCAATGAACACAGATAAGCAAATGTCATGTCGTTTTTGAGTTAACCCGCATTCAAAGCGGTCGCCGTCACTTTCGTAATCAAAATCAATAACACCCCAAGGGCCATGAAGGAAAGAAAAAAATAAAACAAGCTAATAAACAGATGCTAATGAGCCCCAGAGAAAGGTCAAGTCTAAACAAAAGATTTTCCCCTTATAAATATTTAACCATGATTAGTATTACAGGAACAGGTAATTAAGCCATCAGGCATCAGGGCCGGCTACCTCTGATTGGGCTCTCATTTAAGATTAGTTCTCTTGAGTGAAGGACCCCTCAACAGCCCCTAATGGGCTTCTTTTGTCTGTGAAGATGTCCAATGAAAAAACAAACCACACACATAAAGAACGCCAATGACTTCTGTCCTGGAGATAACAGAATGCAATGAATGTAAAAGAGCTATTTATAAGATATGACTAGTAATTATATGGGTATTTGCATATGATGATATTAGTTTTTCAAAAATAGAGCGTCTGAAGGAAGAAAGGAATGAGATCTGAAATAGAATTGGCTGTACACTGTATGCACAAGGGGTCCCGGTTTGTGCCCGACAGGCTGATCAGCCTTACAGGCTCTTATGGTAAGGGTTAGCAGTAGGTCAGGCACAAAGCAGGACACCAATGGGCCTTAGTATAAAGGCAGCATACATGACAAGCCAACATGCACTAGGTGAAATCGACTTGACAGATATATTATGAGAAAACAGGAAAACCAATGCAGAGAGGTTGAGAAGTGACAGCTGTGCAGACTTATTCAAACTCCAATTTTTGCTAAATACATATAAATGTGTGGATTTTGAAAGCATAGTTGAATAATGAATTAATGATTAAATAATAGACTCAGTCACATAAAATTAAAGAGAATAAATTAGAATGCAAATTATTATTTTATCAGTGTTGTTATTGATACCTTCATCTAAAATGAACTACTTCAATTGAAATAACAAAACAATTTAATGAAATGTAACAATTGATTAATTGGAAACTAATTTGAAATACTAAAATAATGAAAAAAAAATAATATTTAAAATGATTTAATCATATATGTAATCAAATACAAATAATTACAAAAACAAAACTAAAACTTAAAAAACGCAAACTGTTCAAAAATAAGTGTACAAATATAAAAATAAACAAATTCAAAAATATGATTGTTCTAAGAAATGTTTATAATAAATTATTTTATATAATATTTCATAATAAATTACAAGTATATAATTAAATGTATATAAACTAATTCAGATTGAATGATTACAGGATTATAGGTTATGATAACTAATGAGGATGAAAACATATTGTGACATATCAGGACACAACTCTGTATAATGACATGGGTATGACACAGGTATTACAAGGAGAGGGTGACTTATGAGGACATAACCCATGTCCCCATTTTTCAAAACTCTTATAAATCATACAGAATGAGTTTTTTTTGAGAAAGTAAAAATGCACAAAGTTTCCTGTGAGGGTTAGGGTTAGGGTTGGTGAAGGGCGATAGAAAATACAGTTTGTACAGTATAAAAACCATTACGCCTATGGGATGTCCCCACTTTTCACAAAAACAAACATGTTTGTGTGTGTGCAGGTCAGTCCATGAGGACGGCTGTATGTTATCACTCTTATGCTATAACACACACACACAAAAGCAGGTGTGTGTGCAAACTCATCATAAAGGCTGCAGTTCTTGGAATCCCAGCGCTCTTAGCAGGAGGATGTGAGGGAGCTTTAACACGTCTAACAGAAATTACACAGCTTTGCAGGTGAGTCAGGAGACAGGTTTATTCTTCTCCACACGTTCCCTTGGTGGAATCTCCCAACCTTGAGACACAAACCAATAAAAGCGGACGAGAAAGCAGTCATATACCAAGCGATAATGCTCCCGCCTGCGTGTGTGTGTGTGTGTAAGAGGCAAAAAGAGCGAACGATTCTCTTGAGACAGACACTTGACATTTGTTGAATCAGACAATATATTCAGAATGTGTGACCGAAAAAAGGAGAAATGAATCACTTTTTATCTTTTCTCATTCCAATCTCTCATTATGCTAAATTTATCAACCAGTTCCGGTCCGGTGTGACTCTGTAAGCTTGTTTAATAGAAGCATATCTCTCCCTTTTCCATTCCACACTAATAAAAAAAGGGGTTTGTGTAGGATTAGGGCAGGGAAGAGGACATTACTGCCTTGTAAAAGGGACTGAAAACATTTCGGTGCTCCTCAGAGGGAGGGATGAACAGCAGAGAGTACATGAGCGGGAGGAGGCAGATACACTAGCAGAGGAAATCATTCAAATCCCCTCAAAGGGAAAACCAGTTTTCCAGTCTCACAGTAAAAGGGATTGAGAGTTCACACATGGATAGGTTTATGTTCAGTACACTCTGCCTACAAAACAGCAGCTCAGAGAGAGAAAAGTATATGTATACTGAACGCTTGAGTCAGTGTGCACCTGTGGATCACTGGCATTTACACACTGGCTCAACCTGTCAAATTACCACATGGAAGCTGAAAGCTTGTTACTTTAAGTCAGCATGCAAAGAAAATTCACACTGTCTATATTCTAAATGCATGTTATTGATCTTATTGTAAACAATAAATCTACGCATGTGTTTCATTTAAAAAAAAAAGTTTAGATTTTTGTAATCTTGTCTTAAAAATGTGAAATCAGGACCTGGAGAAAATGGCAAGACTTCTCTCTGGTGATGTACGCTGGACTTTTCCAATCGTTTAGTCCAATTAAACCCCGCCCCCTTCCAAGCTCATCATCTACCTAACTCAATGCTTGGATGCTCATCACAATGTAGAAGATCTGTTGCTGCTTCATTGTGACTTTAAAAGGTGAGTGCATCATTTTTGCAATTTTGTGACTATGCAAAAATAATATTTCCCCGCATACGAATATGCATACTTTACTTCTATATAGTATGCAAAGTTTGTATGCCAAAGAAGTATATCCAATTACATAGTATTCAAAACACAGCAGGTGAAAAGAACCCTTATGACCTAATGTTTTGGCAAAATTCAGAAGAACTGATGAACACTTTACTATCCCATGAGGCAATTGGAGAGGAGTCGTGAATGCTGGTGGGAGAGCAATGCATCTGGTGTCATAATCACATGTAGTAGATGGAGTTTGTCAAGATTGCATTGATACTACACAAATATATACGATATTTAACAGTCATTATAAGTAATAAGAAAGTTCTTAAACTTACACAGCCACTGTTTCCATCCATCCATCCAATCTATGTCTGTATGGCCTATAAACCATTCTTAATGCTTTACTTTTCTATACTTTCATTTTCTGGTTAAAAAGATCAATCCAAATCAGTTAACTCAACAGCCATATTTGCAACGACTCCAGATAGAAATTTCTAGCATGCAAGACCAACTCCTGTCTACCTAAATGGGCAAATACTAAAATCTCAACTGATGCCCAAATTCATGTTTAATTAACACATTTCAAGTGAGCAACAAATTCTCACATGAACTGACTCAAATTTTGTATTTTTTTATCCTCAAATATTCCTAAAAAGCTTTATATTTCAGGTTGGTCCAGCCAATGTGGCGTAAGCATTCCAAAATGGGCATCTCAACATACAAAATGTTTCAGGAACAGTTATGTGATGACTTCACCAATTGCTGATTGGCTCTTTTATTTAAAGACTAGACTTATTCTGCCAAAATTGCATATGCACTTTCTACATTTGTGGTAATGAGTGGATTATATAAAGTCTTTGGTTCAACTCATGAATTATTATCAAATTTGAACTGCATTTCTGTATCCTGTTGGCTACATCCAAATTCAATTGAAGGAATTAATTTGGAACCTTAAAGTTATTCTTAGTTTAATTCCAAATGATCATGCCATTTCTCTAACAAAAGCATTTTTATCAAAAACAACTTCTTGGGGAACTAGTAAAGTGGAGTAACTAGCCCTTTATTATTTATTTTTTTGTACTTTTTGTAAGTAAAGGAAGTTAAACTTCTATCAGCACATGCTACACTCCTCCATTTTTCTCCCACTGAAAGGTTCATCACTCACAAACACGCACCCAGAGACCAGGCACTCACAAACCTTCAGCCCACAAGGTCACTCTCCTGTCGCCAAGACAGCAGCACTGAAGTTCATTATCGTGTCTCTAATCTCAGGAGGAAGTATGCATGTCGACTGTAACCTTGGATTCCCTTGATCTCACGCTCTCTTGCAGACAAACACAAACTCGTCACTTCCAAAAAGAAAAAAGAGGGTTAGTAAAGATAGCCACAGAAAGAGAAGGCGAAAACAAGCAAACACTCTAAACTTTGTCCAAAACACTTGTCTATCCATAACGAAAGTGCTAAGTTTTGTACCTTATTTACTGTTTCAATGTTCATTGTAGAACCGTAAGGGTATATGCTCCTACTCTAACGTACTAAAATCAATCTTTTAATGGTAGAGGAGGTACAAAACTGTCACTTAAGGGTTCTTCCCCAGTGACATTCACAGTAAATCCAGGAATGTGGATTAATATGGTAAATTATGATTTTATGTTAATTTAAATTTTCAGTTTGTTTTGGGATTGAGATTGAATCTTTCTTTTCCAATTTAGTCAGAATCTCACTCCTTTTACCTGCACGAAGTCAATGAGACTCTCATTGATACATTATTTAGCCAAATTCAATTAATTCTACATGCCCCATTTTGCCTGAATTACATTAGCAGCAATTAAAATAAAGGTTCCAGCCATATTTAACAGGTCAATTAAAATAACCTTTTGGGCAAATGAAAAAAAGAAGAAGAAAAAAAGCAGCAAAGGACCTGTTCAACTTTTCAGGAGACAAATGACCGGAGCGGTTATTATATACAGCTGAGCTCCTTGTGCACAAGAGAATGAAAACATTATTTATCAGCAGTTGATCCAAATGAAGAATTATTCCAAGATGGTGTCTTAGCCAGTGGCCCTGAGGAGAGCAGACCGCAGCGCAGAGAAGTGTGGGTGAAGATAGAGAAAGTCTGCAGTTTATAAATTATTTGGAGCGCATGTTAGAGGATATAGCGTGTTAATGAATAGAGCCATCAGGCTAGCAGAGCCCATGGAAAGGACTGCCATCTGCCTCCCCATTATAATAATGAACTCTGTTGCCCCACGGCAGGGCCTGTGTGCTACAAGTGCACAAAACCAGAATTATATAGCAGAATGTCCCAGTAAACTCCGCCCCTGGAGCACCTACAGTAGATAGATTATTCGCACCTCATTGCTTAGACAAATGCAAACTACTGCTCTGAGAACAGTCGAAGTGACTTCAGCTAGGAGTCGTATTCAGTATTTTTTGTGTATAACTCATAATAAGTTATTTAAAGTATTTAAAGTGTCTCTGTCAATTACATAACAGCAACATTAAATAATCTATAAGTAATACTAGCTTCAAAACACAGGGAACCGCTGAGTCATCATTGTAAGTTATTGTAAATACAGGATTGGAATCACATGAGGGTGAGTAAATGATGACAGATTTATTTTTTTATTTTATTTTTTTTGAGTGAACTATCCCTAAATAATTAATATAAGATTATTCATATACTAGTGTATCTGACATGTCCATTTATTTTGCATAAGTTGTTAAATGTGCACACCCCAGACTGTGACATAAGCTATAGGCTACTGACTACATAAAAACAAAACGCAATTTTTTTTCTTTTTAAATAATATTTTTATAGTTTTTTTTAGGATCCCACCCCCCCAACCCCCCTTTTGGTCAACATCAACCTCTACCGTCGGGTTCAAAAAAAAAACCAGCATGAACATTCTTCAAAATATCTTTATTTCATTCTTACGGGTTTAGAATGAATAAGGCTGAGCAAATGAGGCCAAATTTTGTTTTCTTGGTGAACTATTACTTTAAGATGTAACGGAATCTGAAATGATGGTTCAGTTGTCACTCAAATAAAGCCAGTTTTAGTTGGCAAGGATTAGAGTACCTGAGAAACACAGAGAGAGAATCCATAATCCCTCGGTGAGAAACTCTCTTCGATTACAGCCGGCAGAAACATTCACACAGCACACAAACAGGAACAATCTGAAAAGCTATCAGAGAAAAGGAGTAGAAAGAGAGGAAAAGCACTGATAAAGTAGACAGGACTTAGGAGTATTTCCCCTGTAGCTGCTCTGAGGGGAGGAGATGAGAGCGAGATCTGCCCTGAGAGGAATAATCTTCACAGAATGAAGATTAACCTCTGATTTCTGAGAGGCAATGACGGAGAAAACCAAGAGCTGTGAGAGACAGCCAACATTTGTGGGCACGATGTCAACGGCACAAAGGTAGACATGAAAAGACTGGCAGGAATAAAGGGCATGGATCCATTTAGCGTGCAGATGAAGAATGATATGGATTACAAATGCAAGAACAGAGAACAGGGGAGATAGCCATTTTTACAAAAGATTAAAGATATGAACATTTTCTGGACTACCATACACCACAAACATCTTGTAAAGTAATTGTTTACCCAAAAATGAAAATTGACTGAAAATGTACTAGTGCTGTCAAATTATCTAATCGCGATTAAAATGTACTCACTTTTCAGGCTATACAAAATGTAGATGAGTTTGTTTCTTCATTGGAACAGGTTTGGAGAAATTTAGCAAAAAATCACTTGCTCACCAATGGATCCTCTGCAGTGAATGGGTGCCGTCAGATTGAATGTTTAAAAAGCTGACATAAAAAAAAAAAAAAAAAAAAAAATTCCCCAATAATTCACAAGTAATTCACATGACTCTAGTCCATGAATTCATGTCTTCTGAAGTGAAAATCTGCATGTTTGTAAGTTGGTTCCAGGTTTTCTCCATAATACTTCTTTCTCCAGCAAATAATAATCTCTTCTGAATCGAAAAAATATGCATAGGTCAAGCAAGTGAAAACAGTTAGACAAATATGTTGGTAGATTTTGATGTAAGAAAACAACAGCAGATATAATTTTTCACTAGATTAAGCATTATTATGCATTAGAAGCTGGTATATTGGCTAGAATCAACGGTTTAAAATTAAAACACCTTAATAATTGATTTTTATTTTACAATCACGCAGTTTTTTTTCACCATATGCTAATTGATGGACTAGAGTCATGGATTATTGTGTTGTTTTTGTAATCTGTTTGAACTCTCATTCTGACGGCACCCATTGCTCAAAATCTTTTCTGACAAAGAAACAAACTCATCTACATCTCGGATGGCCTGAGGGTGAGGGTTCAGCTAATTTTAATTTTTTGGGTGAACTATTCCTTTAAGGAAGTAAACTAGGTTCATTTTGACTACCGAGGGTCTCAACTAGAACGTACCTGACTGACATGGTTTCTGAGGATTCAACAACCTTGGCCTAGAAATTGTGATTCATTGTGTGGTGTTGTCCATCCAGCCTGGGCCTTTTTTTAAAAAAAAACAGCCTTCACTTAGTCAGTCCAACTTCCAATATCTTCATAACAGTGTCTTAGGGATGTGTGTGTGTGTGTGTGCGTGTGTGTATATGAGAGAGAAAAGGAGATCCAGCAGAGATGATATGTTTGTGTTTGCCTTGTTTTCAGACCAGCAGTGCACAGAGAATGTTCATCTGGCATGGAGAGGAGTTCTCATGGCTGTGTGTGTGTGTGTGTAGCTGGTTTTTGCCTGAAAGTGAAGAGGCATTTTCACTGCTCTCCAGAACTACTGGAGCGACACTGCATAGTCTGATGGATAAATTTAAAATGGTGAGGAGAATAAGTGAGGGGAAAGAGATATGAAAGAGAGAGAGAGAGAGAGAGAGAGAGAGGCTATGCTTAAGGATGGAAACGTGCTTTTACTCTATTCTCTATGGCAAAAAAGGGTTTTCATGGAACTATTCCTAATCTACAACTCAATGTCATCAAAGAAACATATAATAAACTTATCATAAAAAATGCCATTGCATATGCCATTATTTAAAATACATTTATTTCATACTAGATATACTTTAAATATATTTATTGACATATAACTTAAGACTAACTGACAAAAAATTATAATAAAAATTTATCTGGAGTATTTATTTATTGTACAATGCACATTTCTTAATATTATGCCTACCATGTGTTAATATCACTAACAATGATTGTATGCTCTTGTATGGTGATAACAATTAAAGTCTACCTGTAGTACACTTGGAATAGTTCCACTTTAGCACAATTCAAAGTATATCTTTAGTTGGACTTCATCTCTACTTCTGCACAGTTAAAGTGTATTAAGCACAAAATGAGTTGTTGCAATGTAGCAGACTTTAAGTGTGCACTACCAGTTTAGGATACCAAAAATACAATTGCAGGGTTTTTATTAAGCGCGGAAATATGTAAATGTATTTGTAGTATACTCCGCACAAAATAAAAGTATGTCAAATACATTTTAGTTTTTTTTTTCCCCACTAGGGAAAGTAACAAATGCTGTCAATTTAATTAATTTAGTAAAATACAAAATTTGGCATAAGAACTGAAAAATAGCTAGATGTGATCTGATTTGAAACATTAAATATATGTGGAGCAATTTAAATAACTGTATTAAAATCAATTCTAAATAAAAAGCATTTAAAAGCTTTAAAAACCCTGCATTTATGGCACAGGACTGAAAAATAGCAAGACCCAATGTAATGTAGAAAAACAGTTAAAAGAAACAGCGCAGACAAAATGTATGTGATTTGACTGAACAAGACAAAACCTCAAAATCAATTACTAAATAGACTGGATTTGTAGGCTTTTATATCAAATATCATGTGATCATATCTGATTAATGCATTGTCATTTACAGTATTTAATTTGTTTCATGCATTTAATCAGGCCCTAGTATTAAGACAATAATAGGACACAGTCAAAAGTGGCTTAGGGTTTGAATAGTTTATTCTTTAAAGCAGACCAGGTGAACAGGCCTGACCTTTTTGTGTGAACGACGAGACAAATAACGGTAATGAACATCACACGCAAAAACACAACGAACAGCTGAAGGATGTGACTAGTGCAATGGGAAGTGTGATTGTGGTGGGTTAGCAGGGTGGATCACAGGTATGATGACACTACACAACCAGACCAACTCAGAGTTCTGGGATTCTACTGTGGTTGGGTCTAGAATGGCTTAGTGCGGCCAATATTTGTTGTCTAGTTAGGTTCTCTTCACTGTGTGCTATCCTTTGAGAACCAAAAAATGGTGCATTTTCTGGTTCAGGTGCTCAGAACCTTTGAGTTCCACCTACTGTATGATCGCCGCTGCTTACTGATTCTGTCCATTTGAGAAATGGATACCAGTTTCCCCTTTACTGGATAAAGGTGAAATAACAGGAAGGAGGTAGAAAGGCAAAACTGGTTTAGGAAAAAAAGCAAGGTTCAAGGGTATCTAGCTCTCAATTCACTGCAGATTCTGCTTCAGCTCTGCTCAGGTGTGTCTTTGGGTGGCGTCTTTCCTTGGCAACAGTCGATAAACGGTGAGATCACTGATACAAACAGGTCTCCCACTCTTCCTGCCCAGAGACTTAACCTCCAGTCCTCAACTTGTCCTAGACAAAAAACAAAACAAAGTGTGTTAAGAAAAAAGCGAGAGATGCAGTGGCACGTTTCCACGGCATTTGCATGCAAATTCACAAGGAGAACGAGAGAGTGAAAAGGAAAAAGGAGTGAATGTGAGTGCATGTGAACCACACAGCAAACCAGGGAGGAAGCAAAAAGCCCCAACACAACCAAACATAAACATGTGGCTCTTTCTTCCCGTCAATATGCATCTCTCACAGGCTACTGCACCCGATAACAGGAAGTAAGAATCCCTAGAGTGAGAGAAGGAGAGGAGAAGATAGACCGGCGTCACGGTCTGTCGTCAAGACTATAAAAATGGAAGAAGCCATAGAGACATTCTGAGAGAAAACAACAGATCTGTCCTTATTTGAACTCAGCAGCTGCAACCATTTTTCTATTCATATTTAACATCTATTAAGAAATTAAATGAGGATATTTTTTTGTTCATGCTGTTCTTTTCCATACAATAAAAGTAAATGGTGACCAACTTTCAAGCTGAAACAATGCATAATAAAAGTCCATAACATACTATAAAACAATCCATGTGAATAGTGTGCTATATGCCAAGTTATATGAGTAATTTATGTGAGAAACGCATGCAAATGCAAAAGAATTTTCAACAAAAATGTCTTTAATCTGATTTATGGTATATGTACACATGCAAAGCACCAAATTTGAAGATGTGCATATATAATTTGTTTTGTTTTGTTATTATTAACAAAACTGAAACAATTAAAAATCTACATCAATAAATAAAGTTGAAATCAAATTAATGACATATTTTAGATGAAAACTTAAATTAAAACGATTTAAAAATGTCACCTTGCCAAATAAATTACATCAATTATTTTTAAACTAGAAGTACTACAATTACTAAAAAGCTAAATAGAAATATTTTTATATATATTTAAAACTAAATGAAAAATATATATATAAAAAAACCTTTAGTATAGGGGACCAATTATCTTTATTAACATATAAGTACTGCTTATTAATATGCCCATTATTAACACATTATTATTAGTAATTATTAAGCACATATTCGGCATGAACATATTCTACATCCCTAATCTTACCCAATACCTAAACTTAATATCTTACAAACTAGTAAAAAGTAGCAAATTAGGAGTTTATTGAGGCAAAAGTCATAGTGGTGTTAATGTTGAGAATTGGACATTAAAATAAAGTGTGACCAAAAAAATAAATAATACTATTAAAAAAAAAATACAAACACTACAGAAAATGAAAAAATGCATAACAAATACTAAAACGAAAATGAAAATTGAAAAGGCAAAAAAAAAAAAACTAATAAAATGATAATAAATACTCTAATAGTACACAATGATAATAAAAATCATTGGTCACCACTTACTTTTATTGTATTGAAAACAGTAGTATGTCATCTCTTTTTGTAATCTGAAGATGTACAATATAGGCGTAAATAAATCTTTAAGGCACTGCAGTAAGGCAGTGCATTTCTGTATCTCTCTCACGCACTCACTGTTTATTTTGAGCATGATTTCGTAAGTTCTAGACTAGAGAAAAACACTCGTACAGGTGGTGGCATTTGTCCCAAACCTCTGAAGGACACAAGTCTGAGGCAGTGGAAAATACGCCTTGGCACAAACAGATGCTGTAGTCACAAACTCTTCCACTCTTTCCTATAAGAGTGGACCACAGTTGAGAGAAGAGAAGAAAAGAGAGAGGGAGGGAGGGAGGGAGGGAGAGAGGGTGAGGAGTGTTTGACCACGCGTTAGGAATAAGAAAGAGCGAATGAGAGATCGCTGACGATAAAGTAGTATTCATGGTGCTTTGAGAGGAAGAGGGTGTATACTTTATCTCTGGGCTCAGGGCACTATCGGCTCGGGGTTGTACCGCAGTCACTGCTTCACAAAGTGATGGAAGAAGGAGAAGAAGGTCACAGCCAAAATATTATCAGTCCAGCAAAGATAAACCATGGAGTAATTACGTCCACAAAGCCACAGCCGTGACCCGAACACCGTTGTTACCGTCTCTAGTACTCAGGCCGTATCAGGGGAATTCTTTCCTCTTTCGCCCTTTAGCAATGGTGACCACTGATTAGAGCCCCTCTATCTAGATTCTTTCAATAAGACTTGTTTATACAAATATACAGAGCTATCCGGTCCTTGTTCTCTGAAAATGACAAAGATAAGATCCTGAGGGACTTCCAGATCCAGACAGACAAGCAAGGACTGGCCAGAATATCAGACATTGTGATCTACAGTGGCGATAGATGGAAGTCAAAAATGGCAGGGATTGAAGAAGAACCTACAATACATTGCAAGTCAAAGCCAAGGTCACAGGGTGTTACTTGGTAGAAGATTTAGCCAAATTAGACTGATGTCAGCATGGAAAGATTGCTTGACATGCCCTCATCCTTTAAAATCAAAAGAATGCAAGTCAAAACATTACAGACCAGACAAAGCATTTATTTTTGATCTAATTTCCTATGATAAACACTATTTGATCTAATTTACTATGATGCTATGATTATATTTCACCATAGCATATTTAGAGTTTGCAGTCTGAACTGAATAAAGAAAACAAATGAAAGTCTGGGTGCTGATGTTAAGACAATAAATACACAACAAGTCTCTACTGTGTAGTGATCATGCAAACAAATAAAAAATAAGCAACCAAAACACAGAACAAAACAAAAAACCAAACAAAACCGAGCACAACAAAACGAAACAAACAAAACTAATTAAACAAAACAACACAGAATAAACAAAGGAAAAATGTGTAGAGTTTAAAAAAAAAAAAATACTCTAATGATGATTCTTGTATTGAATTGGTCAAAAATACAGAACAAAACAAAAAACCAAACAAAACCGAGCACAACAAAACGAAACAAACAAAACTAATTAAACAAAACAACACAGAATAAACAAAGGAAAAATGTGTAGAGTTAAAAAAAAAAAAAATACTCTAATGATGATTCTTGTATTGAATTGGTCAAAAATACTTTTTTTTTCACAGCAGTTACTCAAATAGTTACTCAAGTAGTTATGGAGGCCCGTTTCCACTACTGAATAAAAAAAAAGGTCATTGCCAAATTTTTTCTCGCAATAGCGAGATGTAAACATGCATTTGCGAGAGAAAAAAAAGTCTGAAATGTGAGCTAAATCTCACAATTACCTTTTTTTTCTTTTTTATTCAGTAAATGGGCTTCCATAAGAAACAGACTAATACATTCAAAAAAAGTGTTTAGCTGAAGTAAATGGTATCTGTACAGCAAACCATAGCCCTTCATATATTCAAAATACACATTTTGCTTGGCTGCACAGCCCTACATCCCTTTCTCTCACATATACACAAATCAGATAATCAGTTTAGCCATTTTGTTATGCTGCCTGTTGTTTTTGGTCTTCCTGTGTGACTAATAAAATTTTATTAAACAGGTAACCTCTGTTCCTCACAGCCGAGTCAATAAAATCATAAAATACCTCATGCCATTATTGGAATCCATATTAAATTTACCAAACAGCAATACTAAGAACAGGCCTGCGCACAAGAACATGCATATACGCAAACACAAAAACACGAAAACATTAGAGATGCTAAAGAAGTTACAGGTAAATTTGCCGCATACACAACAATGAATAAAACATCTCTTTATTTACATGATGTATTGCTTAAGTGCAGCAGAATTCACAGCGCTGCTTTAAACTAATACCCCAGAGGGCAACATTCTTTCGCTCTCGCTCCCCAAACTGTGCTGTTGTAAAAATCTAATGGAAAGACACATCTGAATATAAATTGTGTTTGCATGGAATAGCTTGAGTGTGCAGAGGAGATTTTTGGAAAGGGTCGGTCCAGTGCTGCCCATTTCCATCCTTGTATTACAGAATCCGGACCAGAGACGCTGGGAACGGGGATTGTGGGACGATGCTATTTAAATGACACGTCCCTGTTCCCACTTACTTCATTTAACACACACTTAGACCTGCACCAAGAACAGCAGCTGTCAGCTGGAATTATGGAAATGAGTCTTTCGTCTGAGCCTACAATTTAGAGTGAACTCAGTGGAGCCGGTAGCCAAGCGGAAAGTGAGAGAACACTGGACAGAAGTTTGGTTTTGCAAATGGAGGTGCGGGTCAGAGTGTGTTATTACAGGGCTTGGAGAGAACGGCAAGGCAGTTTGACTGGATCTTAATGCCGTGGGCTAAACAGCAGCTGCAGATGCTAATTCGCACGCTGGGGTTGCTGGGAAATGGTAGAACATACAAACAGAAGACGCACACACTAGAAGGTCTTAATACTACTACTAGCACTATGGGCAAAACCAACAGAGGTTTTTGACTTACATGAGTGAAGATTTAATTCTTCTACAACCTATTTTACATTTATATTAAAAAAATTTACATTTCATATTATGTTGAAGCATTTCTCATATATATACACACGTATTAATTATAATATATATTCTTATTTATTAAAAAGCTAACTTCTGGAAAACAGTACTTTTAATCTCATAGACACACACTCAGATATTTACCTGTTTTGCACTGTTGACACACTGCATGTATTGAGAGGCGATGTTGGAGCACAGCAGAGTTTTTCCAGCATTTTCTCTGTAGCACTTCAGAATCTGGCCCTGAAGGTCGGTGCACACTGGACTAATTTCATACCGCCTGAGAGAGAGAACAAAAAAGTAAAAGAGGGGAAGAAGGAGAGAGTAAAAACAGTCAGAGGACAGATATATTTAGCAAATGAATGTGGTCATCCATCATTATTACATTTTCCATTTTTAATGAACTGATCCCGTGGGAGTGTCAAAGAGCTGTTAAATGATATTCCTGCTTTGTTTTCACAAGTAAACATCAGATCAATGGCTTATCAATAGCGGAATTGATTGGTGCAGAATTAGTTTGCAGCATAATTGCACGTTGGATCACAGTGCAGGAGGTCTAACGAGGTGCTGCTTCAAGACATACATCAGCTGAAGACATCCTGAACCACACATATTCAACCTAAGTCAACAGAAGCCATAGGTTTTTATAAAGCTGGTTACTGTTACTAACCTAAACTCCAACAAAAACGAACTTTTTGGCACTTTTAGAATAAATAAAAACACTATTTACTTAATGTATTAATCAGTTTTGACTTTAGATGACCTTCACATATGTCTCCACAGGGAATTTGTCAGATTTAGTTGACTTCTGCAGACAGTTTTGTCCCCTAAGTACAGCTAAGTAAAGCCACCCATCCAGACAACAGAAAGCAGTATAAATCAGTGCAGCTTGTGTCTCTGATGTGTAGACTCTCCAGTGGTAAGATGGTCCCTCTCTGACACACACACACACACACACCTGCGTCTAAACCCACCAGCTGTACCATCTGTCTAAGCCCAACAGTCTGCACCAATAAATCCGATAGACAGCAATATCAATTTACATTTCGTGACTAAAAAATGGATGATCTATAATTTAATGTTTTAATGTAGTATCAATATCTGTATGTAACTCTAATGGTATTTTGGAAGAAACCACAATGGTGAGACTTAGCAAGCAACTCATCTCGAGCGCTTTTTCCAAAATGTATTCGCAAACACCCCAGAATTTCCATCTTTGACCCAGACAGCATTGAGTTTCCTGCTGGATTTTGCAAGCCCTTGCAGATCGCTATCAACAACTCGTCCATCCTTCCAGGTCACAAACAGAGCAGATTTTCAACCAAATACCATTCTCTGAATGAGATCCAGAGGACACATGTGGGTCACACTGGGCGTACAGGCGAAGACCACCCGGTTCCCATGAAATCTGAGGCCCAACGTGGCCTAAAACGAAACATCACCTCTGTCCCCCGGAGGATTAGAACACACACACAAAACTTTTCATTTGACAGGGGTGACCTTTGGGACAGCAAAAGGCAAAGAAAGGATTGGGTTGGGAGGGAGATGTTATCCTGCTCTATTCAGAGAGGCACTCTTTCTAGATCAGACGCGGTTTAATCCGCGCCGTCATTCATATTAGCTGCTCTGAAGGGCGGATGAATGAAGGAGTGAATGGACGCCCGCTGTCAGTCACCGTCTCAACTCTTTGGGTCCCGGAAGGACTGGGGATTCACCCTCTCTCTTTTCTTATCCATCTCTTTCTATATCTCTCTGTCCTTTCCTCAATCCGTTCACTTAAATACACACAGCTGCTCTCTATCACACATCCTCCCTCTTCTAGACTATCACAGGAAAAAATAAATAAAAAACATCAGAAAAAGGCAAAAAGAAACGAAGTTAATAAATGGATAAAACAAGACAGAAAATTTGTACTTGTATGTTCAAGGGTTGTGGACAATATTAGAAATAGAGAATTTTTAGATATAGAATATATACAATAAATGGAATTGACTGCTAAAAACCTTAAAAATGACTGAATTACATAATTTTTTAAATTGTAAACATATAAATGAAATGTACAGTGCTGTAAAAAACTTCAGGTTCAATAAGTTTTTTTTTTTTCAATTAAGAAATTAATCATTTTAGCAAGTACAGACATACAGTGACAATTGAGATATTTTGTTACCCAAAATTACAAATGCTGTTTATCTTAACTTTTTAATTCAAAACATTTTCTGAAAAAAAAAAAAAAAAAAAAAAAGATTACATTAACAACATAACATTAACAAATATTTCCTCTGACAGTGATGACACTGTCACATTTCAAATAAAAAAAGTAATGCAGGTAGCATCAAAAGCTGTCAAACTCATCTTCTGTACCACAAGGATCTATGGATAATATTAGCTGAAAATATATGTATATTTCTGACATGATGATCTGGTACACGCTACTTCTAATCTTGCACATTATACTTCCAATAGTGTGCAATTTAGGATTGAAAATAAAAACTGTGAGGATTAAAAAAAAAAAAACGACTTTGCTATTCAAACACATGATGTGAGTTTTAATACTTAATAGCATTATGAGTAATATAGCCACACATCAACAGAGCTGAATGGCACCTTCGCAATCTTTTTTACTTCTCCCGTTCTCTCCCTCAGATCAGGCGTCAAAATGCAGGACAGCTCTATAATATCGCAGACGTGTATATATTTATTTATGTCCCCGCGTAAATCCCTCCGTCCAGCTGAAATGGTTTTTGGAAGAAAAGAAGTAGATGTGGCTCATAAATCACAGCGAGCAGGCGCTTGGATGACTGTGACACCGAGGGCTGAGAGAGACACACAGATATGAGATGCTTTATCACAGGAGGAGTGAGAAAAAAAAAGAGCTTCTGAAAGAAAGGCAGGAAAAAGGACGGAAAGAGACTGCGGTCTAAATTACCCCATGCTTCTGCAACCTTCCTTTTAACCTACACTAGCACATGAAGGACTTCCTATAGGTGTCCAGGTCTGTAGGGGATTTACTAGGCAAAAACCATTCGGCTGCAGTAGCACGGGGAAAAAGGGTAGACAAAGACACAAAGACGCTCTTCCTGCAGCATTCAGCTTATTCAAATACCAGCACGCATTTCTCAAACAG